>NC_070594.1:27259552-27434552 GCF_027409825.1 Scomber japonicus
TTGTATTTTCATATTTTTGCATATTTGCAGTAATATGTCCTTCTACATCCATTGCCATTTTATATACTTAAAAGATCTACACTGCAGATATATATATATAGCCCTAAGGATGAAACTTGAGGTAAAATCTTTTCTTAGAGATAACAGCAGTATTTAAAAGACAATTGCACAATTTCAATTGCATAATTTCCAGGAATGTTATTGTGATACAGGGCAGACAATACAGCTGTCACACATCTGTCTGTAAACATCCTTATTTAGTATGAGAGGCTTCAAATAACTGCTTCTTCTTGCTTTCATATATTCCATCTGTTCTTTGATTGTTGTGATAATTTAAGTGCTTTTTATTATTGATTTGAGTCCACCTGTTATGCCTTTTTGTTCCCTCAGTAATCACCAGCAGGTGGTGCTACAACACTACTGAGTTTGTCTTTGGTCCAATAAAAGCTAATAAAAGTTATATGAAGTTGTACCAAAATGTTTTCCATTATTTAGAAGCATTGTTAGAAAAAAAGGCCCAGCTTTGAGAACAGCTGACAAAAACACCAGAACTGTAGAAGGAAAACACACACACTAATTGTAACATATTGTATTTTATTTGTTGAGTCTGTACACAAAGAGAAATGTAACAATGACTTAGTGTGTCTGACCAGCTTCAGAAAAGCAATTACAGCTCTTTCTTTATTTTTATTTTTAGTAGTGGGATCTCCTGTGCAGTTGTGTCTGGATGGATGATAGATAGAACTCCAGCTGTTCCTGTCATTTATCTTCTTTATTGTTACATTATTGGATGTACTGATACCGTTGGTGTAAACATTATTCTATTCATTATTAGATTTAGTGTTGTGCTGATGTGGACACAGACACAGTATAGGTCTCATAGATTGTCATAATAGTACTGATATATAGTATTAGAAGTATGCCATTGTGCAAAAACATCCAGGTTATATGAATTAATGGCATGGGCCACATCACAGCTTATTCTAGTATAAGGATTTAAATATGATGAATGGACTGATTTAATGGCATAAATGAAGACAGTGAATGGACTGCTTCCTGTATGTGGCTCATAGAGATATTCACTGTTATTCTGACACGTTTCATGAGGAAGCCAGAGCCAATGCTATATTGATGCAGATGATCTGTCCCACAAACACAAAACTTTCAGAACAGAAACCCTTCAACATAATAACATTATGAAACACACACACTACTCAAAGTACACAACTGAAACCTGTAGATCATTATTTGTGTAACATGACTGAATAACATTATATATGTGTGTATGTATGTATGTATAGGTATACATATGTACCTTATACCTTCTTTTTTCCTTTTACTTTGTTATGTTGTATTTTTATATCATATTATGCTAATGGTCTGACCCTAGGAAGAATAGCTTCAGCAAGGCTGCAGGTAAGAGGCATCTTAATAAAAACTAAATACAAGCATTGGACTGGAACACACACACACACACACACACACACACACACACACACACACACACACTTCCTCCAGCACCACTCTCAGGACAAAATGTGAACTCTGCACACAAGAAATTTTGTTTCTCACATCAAACCACCGTGAAATTCACTGCTCAGATTCATACTACAATGGGGCAAAAACACTGAACTTTTCTGGCCCCATGACCTTTTCTATAACGCCACCCTCAGGACAAACTTTACAGTTTCAGCCTCATTACTGATAAGACCCGGCACTACTGCAACACCTCTCAAAACTTTCATTTTCAAATAGAGATGAACATTAGAGGCTCTAGGTTCTGGTAGAAGGTTTTTGTCATTTACACTGCTTAAATAAACAGACCCAGGCTTTGCTGTGTTGCTACACACGCAGGCAGAAGCTACCTTTCAAACTATGACTACACGTATTGTCTGCAGACACATGAGAGCCCTGCTGCCATTCATTTACCGTCACCACGTCATATATGAAAACAATATAAAAGGATCAAAAATAATCTTATGCTGCAAAGGCAAATGAAAGCTTGTATAATCCTATAGACAGCAGATCTGACAACAAAGCAGAACTCATCAACTCCTACTGTACTGACGTTAATGCTGCACAGGCTCCAGAACAACACCATACTCACAGGTTTACTGAAGAGGATGACATGTGAGCTTTGGAAGGCTGTATATGGAGCAGAATTGAGCACAGGACTCATGGGAGTACAGAGTGAGAGGAACACATCAAGAGTTAGTCTAGCTCATCATAAAGACCAGAGGCAATGAGGAAAAGCTAGTCTAGTTAAGCCCAAAGGGGAAAAGTTTATTTTCAAGTTGTATCTAACTTTTTTAACCTGTACATTGTGTAAATGTAAAAGTATTGAGTTTCGTGCTGAAGAAGAATAAACTATTATTCATTAAAAGTAGTGATAAAGGTATGGATGGTGAGCACGGTCAATTCATGTTGTCTTCAATGGAGTTAATGGTGACTGAACATGGACCGAGACAGATTGATGTCTTGTGGCAAACATCACCATAAACTCCACAGAAAACAACCGGGATTGGCCGCCCTCTTTATCACTTCCACATCACTTCCGGTATTTGGTATACATTCCCTTTCCGTAGGATTGTGTCATTTGTAAATGTGTCTCAGGTGAAAGTGTTCTGCCGTTTGCAGATTTGTCTCAGCACTCATAAAAGTGTTTCACATCTTGTGCGTTTGTTTCCTGAAGTGTTTTTCTCATGTCATTTTGTTGTATGATATGTACAAATCTTTTCCAGAATGTGAATTTGTCTCAAGAGTTTCACACTTTGTAATATTGTTTGGCACTTCCCAGCCACCGTATGTAACAGCCACAATGACAATAATCTTTATAAACAAAGTGAACAGAGGGAAGTCCCAAAATGTTGATCTATTCTATTAATCTGTCTCATGAGCCCACACACTTTAGAGACTTACTACAGTATCTAAATACTAAATGTGGCTTAAACACTGAAAGTCTGTCACATATTGAAAGTTTATTATTATACTAGTAAAATAAAATGTCATCAACGGCCTGATTTATACAATCCATCTATCTATCTATCTATCTATCTATCTATCTATCTATCTAGTCACATGTCTGCACTCAGGCACAAACAAGCAGCCATGGTCTGTACTGTACATGTACATGGACGCTCACCCTGGATTAACAGAGGGTTACACACAGCACATACATATTGGTAATTGGAAATGTGCTTTAAAAATCTACTGTATATCCTATATTGCATGATTCAGATGGAAAAAATCAATACTTCAAATTCATTAAGAAAATATGAAAGGGATACAATTATTAATAGTCTGCATATTGTTCAGATTGACAGTGATGCATCAGATTGATACACCTGTGAAAAAAGGATCTTAACTCATCCAATGTAGTTTTCTTTTAACATTCTGTACACAGATATAAAAGTGGACATGCAGACTCCCTGTGACCTGCAGCCTGCTTTATACCACCTTGAACCTGTGCAAGTGGGAGTGAATTTCGTGGGGGGAAAAAACGTGCTCTGCTCTGTGTTCCTACTCACACTCCACCGAGCGTACGGAGAGCAAATCCGAGCCATCTGACGCGGAGGATTTGTAGGTTAAGGCTAAATTGCTTCCGCCTCCTCTGTCAGATTAAATACCGTGGGATTCATGTATACAATCTCACTATGTTTACGGCGTGCGTGGAATGCGGTCCCTGTGAGCCAAAACTTTTGGCAGCAACCTGCAGTTTGGAGACTTTTGGAGAGGCCCGGGACTCAGCTGGACACCATGCACACAGATGTTGCGCTGCTACACCTGCTGGTTTGGATGGTGGGGGTGTCAGGGCAGACCCATATGAGAGGACAAATGCTGCAGCCATACAGACACTTCAGGTCAGTTTATAATGATCCAAATGCAGCAGCAGCTTGGTTGGCTTCCAATTTTGCCGTGCGTAAATAAGAGAGTTGAACATTTGTCATTTAAAACAACTTGAAATCCTGTTTTTTTTAAAAGAGAGAGAAAAAAAAGTGTAATATCTTCTTTCAGTTGTATTAAAACATGGGAAATGTCATATCTTAAGACTGTAGCCATGTATTTCCAATGTTCTTACACTGATTATACAAACTTTGAATATTTTGGAAGGCAGCTTTCTTGCAGCTTCAAGAAAATTCGCCCTGTCATTCAAGAATGTTCTTAAAGCAAGTTGATCTCCGTTTGGACAAAATAAATATAGCTAATAGAGTCTAATACAACATTAAAGCATTGATTTTGTCAGTTCCTTCTTGGCCTTGCAAGCTGCAGTTGACAATCTCAACTCAAAGTCCGGTTTCAAGCTTTTTCAGGGGATTTTCTTCACAGTCATTTTCTTTCTTGCAGTTCAAAAGTTCAAACCTCTCATGATGAGTTGTTAAAATTAATATTCCCCTTCTTGTACTAATGATTTTGCACTTAGAGTAATCTACTCGTGATTGCTTTCATGCATTAGCCCTTGAGTTTAGAGTTAAGATGATTTTCTCGAATGTTGTTTCTAGTTTTCCAGGAGTGTGTGCTTGTTTCACTGAAAACATGACATCATGGAGCCCACGAGTTATGAATTTAACACATGATATATTTTTTAATGTATTTATTTATTTTTTGCATTTGGTTGTAAGGAATCAAAAGGATTTGCTCTCTTCTGTGGCCGGCTTCTGACCTGATGATGTAATGTTATTTATTCCGATTTGGGGATTGCATCAGTCTGGTAGCAGTTACAGCAGATACTCTCTTTTAAAATCATGTCGCCTAAAGCTTCTATTTGGAGCTCTGCAAGAAATGACAACTGGCAAAAATATCTACTAATGGAGCTTTTTCGCGGAAGACATTTGGACACGTGACAGCAGTAAAAGCAGAGGTGTAAATGATGGCTGAATTCCATTTAGCTCCCTCAGTTTTTCAGGGTCCTGCTGGCTCACTGTCACACACATGACTTATGGGGACACTTGAATAGAACAGGAACCACCATTAATGTTATTAGTAACACCTGTGCTTCTCCTGCTATGTTTATTTTTCTGATGTAAAAAAGATTATAAAGGCAGAGGTACAGCGGTTGTTTTTTATCAACAGTACTTCTAAACAGCTGCAGGGCTGGATTAACAGGGAGCTGTCAGCCCCCTTTCAGTGTTCCAAAAGTTAGTTTCATAATAAGTTAATACAATGCAAATACATTTAAGAATATGTATTATATAAGCCTAAAATCATAAGCAAGCATAATCCATAATATTATTATACATATACACACTATACATTAAAAATCAATAAATTAAAAATGTAGAAGTTATGGGTTGATATAGCACTATGACACAATGCTGGGTCACTATATTGACCACACTGGATCAGTGTTTTTAGATCATTCATTATATTGCTGTCAAATATTAAATTTGCTATGACAACATTTTGACTCTTCTAGAAGGCTGAGCCAAGTTTTGTAATAATTTGTAAATTCTTATGGGGTCTGTGGTGTGAAAGAGGATGCCCGATTTGAGTTCAGACATATTCTGCTCTCCTTAAAAGTGACGTGAGTGCATTTTAAAGTGTGTACCAGTGAGATCATTTCCAGTACAAGAACAATGACACCAGTATATCCAATGAACTCTGTCTTGAACTGACAGCGACAGAAGGTGACATGGGCCTGGTTAGAAAAATCACTCACTCTGATTACGTAACCTGTAATCTGAGTGTGTTAATGTGCTTTCTGAATTATTGCTATTGTTGTTGCTTTGAGAAAGGTTAGCCGGGCGGAAAGAAGTCCAGAAATGAAATGTTATTTTTAGTAAACCACAAATGTAAGTTTTTTTTTTAACGTTCAAAGCCAATGGTTATCTGTCTCTCTGTTGTGGATTTGAGTTGTTTAGTTGATTTGACTGCTTACTACAGGAGATTTATTTCTGTTGCCTTTGATGTTGAAGCTACAGCTTGCTTCACTGAGATAAGATGGGTGATTTGGCAGGTGTTCTTGTTATTAAACAATCTAATGCAAGTTCATATAATACAGAACATTATCGTTTCAGTCGCAGCTATGAATGATGAACGACAACAGTGACTCAACCTAACCTTTGCTGTTCTATATTGACATATATTAACTAATTCATCTAATGACACCACATGTCTAAATCAGGTTCATGGACAGCTGTGGTAATCCAAGCAGAACAACCGGACAAGTACAGAAATTTGAAGTCACAGTGCAAATAATTCATATCAATAAAAGTGCTCTGATCGCAATGGTGCTGGCGCTCACCTGCATGATGTCATTTGCATCAACCAATGATCTAAAAGCTGATTCCATGTAACTACCTGAAATTCTGATTTTAGCAGACTGCTAAAAGTAAAAACAAACCATATATAAGTACATATATATATATCAATTTTAATCTATCTTTAAAAATAAAAACGAAAAAATAATTCTTACTTCACAACCTTGAGCTGTTCAGTACACTCTGGGCTTTGGCTGCTACAGTCTTACTTGCTCTGGTTTGGTGCTTCCTGTTTGGGAACCGAACTCACTCATGGATGTATAGAGAGAACTGGATATAGCATCAAAGGCACAGTCCCATTCATAAAGCCAAAAACAATCCACTTCCTTCTGTAAAGAAATGGCCTGGATGAAAACATACTGCTCAAGCTTTGTGAATCCCAGACTTTTATTGGCAGCTAACATCCTGTTTAATTCCCCGATTGTTCTGATGTTCTAAATAGGATCAGACCGAATGGATCAAATTCTGACCATCATTCCCCGGCTGCTCCTTTTCCCATGCTTCTTCAGCCTCTGTTCGACCTGATAGTTGTAATTATGTAATTTGGCCACTATGTCAAACAGTGCTGTTCCTAAGAGCTTGATTCCATTTGCTCTCAATCAAGTCAGCCAGTGATGATCTCTTTAAGTTCACTGAAAAGCATCTTAGAAAATATAGGAAGATATAGTTTGCCATTGTCGTGTAAAGACCCCAAAAAGTAAAGAAGCAAAACAAAAGAGCAGCAATGCAACAAGCTGTTGACTTTATCTCTCTGTTCCCACATTGGCCTCCTGTTTCAGTGTTTTTATCCTGACTTTTAACAGTTTGCTGCAGCTCCAGTGTCCTGTGTTATATGATCAAAGCAGCCATTAATAGTTATTCATTATGCAGTCAGTTATATTGGGCTTTTGTTTTAATCTGTTTACAGCAATAATCATGTCAAAAGTTGAAAGGTTTTACCAAAATCCCCTCACTGATTTTTCATATCACATTCAATCACTAATCATTTGGTTGAGCTGTCAACGTTGAGCTGTTTAACTAATCAGTATTTAAAGATCAGCAGCAGAAAACTGTCTAGACATGTGTAACGTGTCAAAACACCAACCTCAAAAATCCGAGATGTTCCACCCAGAGCATCAAAAGTGTAGTAATATCCAGTTTATTAGCAGTTTTGTCTTATTTGTGTCTCATTAAATCAGTCTGTGGATATGTTGCTATGCTGTTTGAATGTGAAAAATACAGCGAAATGACCTTTGTTAACAGTTTATGTAATGTTGAAAATGATAGTCATGTCTAAAATCTATATTGTGTTTTAAAGTCTCCCTTTTTTCGTGTTACTTTTAACATTCATCTACTGAAGGAGGAAATTTTGTCTGAGCTCATTTTTATTCTCATTTCCCAATCTCAACACCTGCACATAAAGGCAACATTTTGTGACATCACAAGTAAATTGGAAGGCAGTCATGGTCCAGATTGCAACAGTGAACTTTTTCAGTGAAGTAGAAGTCATCTCATGTCCAGTAGTTAAATCAGTTTCCCAAGAAGGACCAAGAACCTTTTGAGGAACTGAGAAACTAAACATTTCAATCAGAGGCACCAGGGACTATATTTAGTCCTGGAGGATCGTCCCAGGTGCTACAAAAGCCATGTTTCCACTGCAGGAACTTTCCCCAGGGACTAAAACACTTTTGAGGAACTCAAATTGCGTTTCCACCATTTAAACCAGGATCTAAACAATGTTTCAGACAGTAAGACAGAATGTTTAACCCTCCTGAAATCCCCTGCTTAGGGAATAGTACTTAGTGCAAAAGTACAATGACTTTAAGGGCAGGGTTTGCAGGGATGAAACAAGCACAGACACCACAGCTGCTTGAGTTTGTGATGCACTTCATTCAAGCGTGTGTGTGTGTATACTCTTACACGTTTTTTTTTTTGTTTGTTGTTTTTTTGCGAAGTAACTATAGCTCGCTTGCACCAGAGGGCGGCAGTATAACTCCAAACACAAAGCAGCTAATTTATGCTTGTGAGATTGGATACAAACTTTTTTTGATCAGTTACTCAAAGCTACTAAAAGGTTTACATGGCAGTAACAGTCCTGCAGTTGAGTAACAGCACACAGGCAGTATAAGTTAATATTGTCCTTGTGTTATAAGCAGCCAAGCCTCCAAATAGACATTTAACTTAAAAAAAAACCTTTACTTTCTGCTTCACTTTTGCAAATGATCAACATGCCATACTGTTGTGAAATTGTCATTCATAACCTCTGTACCCTAAATTAACTTTGAGAGCACCTCAGTTGCTTTTACTCAAAAAGAGAGTGCCCGATCATTTCTATGTGATATCATGAATTTATCAAATGAACTTTTAAATTGTGTGAACTGACTGTCTCATTGGCTGCCTGTTCTGAATAGGTTTGGCATATGGGCATAATCATCTAATGGAGAAACAACAATATTCTGTTAACATTTGAAATGACAGCTGAACAAATATTGATTTAATCTGGCTTTTAATTTGTCATTTTGACTTATTTTTACTAAATGTCAAATTTTTTACAAATGTTTTAAAATGTGTTTATTTGCTGTTGTTTATTATATTATATTTATATGTTTTTCTGTAAAGCAGTTTGAGCAACATCCCTTGTATGATAGGTGCTCTATAAAGTTATATATATTATAAAGTTATTGTTATTATGGATCCAATCTGCATAATAATCCTCACAGTTCTTCAGATGTGCTAGAAATGGAAACATGATGCACAACGGGGACTTTTAGTTCCTACTTAAGTTCCTTAGATTAGTTCCTCTTGTTCCATAGTTCTTTTTGGAAGAAAAAAAAGGGGCTTTTGGTTATTAACCCAACTTACCATCAGTGCTGTGTCACATTGCGTAATGCTTGTATAAATCACAAAATGTTTTTTCCCTTTCAGGTCAAAACGAGAAATGCCTCTAACAGAAGGAACCGGTCGCAAGATTGGCAGGTACCATGTGTGTGTGTGTGTGTGTGTGTGTGTGTGTGTGTGTGTGTGTGTGTGTGGTGTTTTATTTTCTTAGTCCAATTAGATCTATAGCAGAGACTAGACCGAAGAATCTTATAGTAGAGATTAAACCAGCATGACTTGACTTTAGAGAGCTATGCTAAACATTTTAATCACAGTATTGTTTGTTGTTTCTAGAGAGGAGGATGGGCTGCTTCCGTTCTAAGCCCAGTATAATCCATCCTTATCCCTCTGAATTAGAAAGTTCATTTGATTATTTCTCACACAAAGTGAGTAAGATGTCAACAAGCTACAATGTGGGTGAGATGCAAGCAGCCGGAAATGCTGTTCAAGCGAGTGGGGCAAATCTATCTGTCTATCTATCTATCTATCTATCTATCTATCTATCTATCTATCTATCTATCTATCTATCTATCTATATTTGTATAGTGCCACTTTATAGGTCCACCTGCATAATTCAATTCAGAAACTTTCACCAATGAATGATTAAATTGGTACCTTAGCATCCACAATACAGGAGAATATACTGTATTGTATACTGCCAAATGCAACATTTTATAAAGACTAGATCAGCTTGAGAGAAATAGCTTAAAAGTTTCACATAGGTTTCAGTTATTGTACTAAAGGATTGATAGAACAAACTTAGTGCACATTTGGAAGCGTTTAAATGAACATGATGTTGCAACCTCTGCTGTCAGCAGAATAGTAGAATTTCAGACTCTTTTTTTTAGACTGTAAACTCATCAGAAAACGGGTTTATTACTAAGTAGGTTGGCACTCAGAAGAAATGTTGTGGTGCATTAAAAAGCAAAAAATAGAAGGTCAAAAAACATCATATAAATATATATAAAAGAGAAAATGCACTTACCACAAAAAACAAGTGTTCATATATACTATGAATTAAATTTAATAAGAAAAATATTTCAAGAATATATTTTAAGTGAGAGAAAAGCATTGTCAAGTCAAAGTTCATTTCTATAGCACATTTAAAACAACCTCGGTTGACCAAAGTGTTGTACAAGCCAAAGCTAAATAACATAATAGATAAAATAAATAAAAACGCAACAATAAAGACACAATAGATACACAATAGATAAAAGCAAATATAGTTAGCAGTAAAAATTCAGAATGTCACACTCAACTAGGATTAAAAGCCAGTGCAAAGAGGTGAGCCTTGAGCTGCGATCGAAAATTGTGAGTTTAAAACATATTATACAAGAACAAAGAAGTGTTGGAAGTTCATTGTGTGATATGTGGAAATACTTTTTTTTCAACTATTTCCATTAGCCCTATCTACAAAAGGAGTCCAGACATTACCAAAGCCTTGGGTACAAAGTCAGAGCAGCTGCTGAGGATAGATGACCACGACTTTACTATGCGACCAGGATTTGGAGGTAAGGCGATTCATCTCTTAAAATGGAGCAGTGGTGTTCTCTGTTCAAAGACGCTTCAGTTTCTAATTCGCTGTCCAGACAGATTACTAACCAAGTGTTGTTTTAGCCTTTAGATGCTAAAACCCAACCCACATCGCCTGATCTATACACTCATTTAAATGTGGGAAGGGGGAGTGTTTGATGCTGGCTTGAAGAGATGACATAACAGAGCAGGATTATGACTGAGCCACGCTGCTGTGGGCCAGTGATTAATGTGATTAATTCAATAACTCCTATCTTAATCTGTCACATTAGCAGGGCTCAAAGCCTGATTCTATGTGCTTTTTCAATTCTCACACTTGCATTTCCACTATAAATTCACAATCTCACATGAATTCCCAGTACAGTTCCTAGAGAGGCTTTACTCAGTTACTGACACCCTGTATTGCTCTTAATCACATACTGTAAGGGAGAGTGAACTGGATTGGTTCTCATTAGTTACTACAGGTTTTTTATTCTAAATCTTAGTGTAAATATTTCAACAGTGCCAGTCTATCAGAACCTTTTCAGCAATTTGAGCTACAGTAGCTCTTCTGAGGTATTGGACCAGATGGGCTTCATACGTACATCAATAAGCCATCACCAGGGTTGGGAAGGTTACTTTGGAAATGTAATAGGTTACAGATGACTAGTTACTCTATTTAAAATGTAATAAGTAATCAAAGTAATGTAACTTATTACATTTGATGACTTTTCTGATTTCTAACCAATGTTTTCAGCTGATAGGGTAAGTGTTCCCATTGATAAGAGAGATTATTTCACATATACACTCTCATTATCTCTCATTGTAAAATGTATTCATTAGTTCATGTAGATTTTAGAATATAAAATAAAGATATTTGATGAAAAAAGTCAAAAGTCTGTCATGAGCTTAATTGGTACTGTGACTCCATTTAAGCCCATGTGTGTTCCAAATAAGCCCACATTACTAAATATAAAAAATATTGATTTCAAAGAATAAAATACAGCAATATATGTATTTAGTAACATGTTAAATATTAAAACATGAGTAAAATCTCAAAGGTGTGACTTCAGATGTAACCTCCTTTGTAATCATCAACATTTTCAGTTACTCCCCAACACTGTCCATGATCCTGTCACAGGTTCATCAGTTGTCCCTCCTCTGACCGCTTTTGATAGGCAATTCATACTGAGAAGACCCCACAGGACCTGATGTTTTGAGGATGCTGTGACTCACTATAACAATTCGGCCCTTGTCAAAGTCTGTCAGATTCTTACACTGTTGTTTACTTGCTGCTTAATATATTCCCTAAACATTTGCCATTTTAATGAGATAATCAATATTATAATTCACCTCGCCTGTCAGTGGTTTAACGTTTTGGCTTACCAGTGTTATTTGTGTCATTATGTACTTGTTCACCCCACCTACATAATTGTATTAAAATGAAGACAATCTGAAGCCCTGCTAAAAAAATATATACCTGCATTGTTATGTCAAGTAGAATTAGAGTACTCACTCCACTGGCTCTGTGCCTGTGTGTGTTTTTGGGAAATCTACACCCAACTGCTTTTATGGGGATTTGGATGAACACGAGCAGAAGTCATTGTTTGAAGCAAAAGCATCGGCATAAAAAGCAGTCATGACCTCAAATTACACAGATAATCCAGATATAGCAGGATGATGGGGATACATCTGCACTGCTGTTTTTATCAGTACAGTAGACAATAACATTACTGTAAATGACAGATTAGTACATCTTTGTAAACTGTTCTGTGTTTTTTTAGGGCCTGCAGTCCCAGTTGGAGTGGACGTTCAGGTTGAAAGCCTGGATGCTATTTCAGAGGTTGATATGGTATGTGTGGAACAATCAGTTTCAAACTTTTAAATGTATGTTGTTAGTTAAGACAGTGCTGTAACACACATATCTATTCTTGTTGAAGGACTTTACCATGACCTTATACCTGAGGCACTACTGGAAAGATGAACGTCTGTCCTTTAGAAGCAACAAGAACCAGAGTATGACATTTGACGGCCGCCTGGTGAAGAAGATCTGGGTACCTGACATGTTTTTTGTCCACTCTAAGAAGTCCTTCACACATGACACCACCACTGACAACGTTATGCTTCGGGTCTACCCAGATGGCAAAGTCCTCTACAGCCTCAGGTAATGCTCCCCAAACTGTGTGAGACAATTAAAAGGGATTAATCAACACAAATAATGTTATAGTCAAGTCTTAATTCATTCAAAACCCAAGTCCTTCAAATGCGACGAAATTCAATTATTGAATAGAGCATTACATTTGGACAGACAGAGTTAGCTACTTCATTCTTCGTTAATCAACAGCTGCTTGGTTAACGATCAATCGATTAGTCAGTCAGTAGAAATCATCAATTTCGATTGAGTCTTCTTAATTGGATTAGTGTCTCTGATTAAACTGTAAAAATGACACAACTGCAATTCCAGATCAGAGTAACACAAAGTGAATAACTCACCAAAATACCAGTTACTATGTAATTGTGTAAAGTTATTGATTATACAGGGGCAACATGTAGTTAATGTGGGATAACGCCAATTTTATATATTAAATTAAATATACTTGTCATGGGTGGCAAGTGACATCACACCTGTATAAGTGTGCAGGCTTGAAGACTACAAATTGACAACTGATTTACAACCTGTGGTATTGAGTTTGAAAGATGTGACCATTTATCAAAAAGTGACAGTTGCTGCTACTGAGGTGCATTATGCACAATGTAGGATCCAGTATTTTTGAAACGTATTCTTAAACTTGAGTCAAAGAAGAAAAGTAAGGGATATCTAAGCCTCTGCTGCTTCGATTCTATTTTAAATCTATCTCTTGCATATGCTCCAGCTCTACGGAAGAATCACGTTAAAATTGTTGGATAAGGTGTAAAGATTTTAAAGGTTATGAGAACATACTTTACACCCTTTGCACCAAAAGGTACACTAAACCTGTAATCAGTCCTGCAAATTAAGGCATGCTTATTATTATTATTATTATTACTGACTGAATCACAACAATAGAGTTGCAGGCTATCCAGAAACAATGAGGCAATGCTCCAAAGAGCTTAGTAGAAGTGCAGAGTTGGTACATTCATTTGATCCATTGTTATTATAAAAATATGATTAGTGCAGCTTTAATACATTTCACTTAATTCTTTAATAGCAGACACTGGGGCAGTACATACATGTAATATGTTTGAGGTGGGACAGGTTATGATGTTAGTGGGTGTTCAGGGAAATAATTGCCGTTGGCTGTCCTGCAGATACAAAGTGGTACCAGCTGCCGCAGTACAAGATGTGTATTTAAGGGGATAATGTTCTGCCAATTATGACTGCTAATACTGCTCAGCGTGCCCTCCTAATTTTAGCAAGGCCCTGAGCCAAGATAGCTGATTTTATAATCCACATTACAGAGCCTGGCAAATGATAACAGCTGGCCATCTGCCCTCCTGTTGTTATCATTCCTAGCACTGCCTCGCTGATGGACTGGCACAAACAAAATTCAACAGCGTCATCTGCAAATCTGCATTTAGGTTTAGATGGAAAATATCACACTCTTAGCAAAGATTTTGCTACTACAAAATAAATCCACAGATTATTTAATAAAATCAAATAAAAGTCTGTGATGTGTTTTTTTTAGATCCTGATCTTAGATTGTGGTACTTTGCTACCTAGTGAATGTATACTAAGACAGACTACAATAGAGGTTGATAAATACGCATACTCATCACATCATGGCATGGGTTAATCTGTCTGGGGTTGGTGCTGGTTGGAGATTTCCGTGACTAAGGCAGATTGGCAAGTGAGGATGAGTTTGTAGACCTCGCCTGGTGAACATATAGCCTTCTCTTGTCCTGTGAGCTGGATTATGTATTTTAATTCATCATCTCCGTGCTGGAACCCCTGGCCCTAACAAGTATTTGCCTGCGAGTATGGATGGATAATGCATTACTAAAGGTTATATGTATATTAAAGGGCAGTGGGCATTATACGATATTTACCAGCAAATCAAAAGTACCATAAGCTTGGTAGGTCTCTCATTTATCAACATCTGCTTAACCTCAACACTCCCAAAGAAAGATTTAAATGTGTATGCTCCTGTATGACTGCACATAGGAATAAGGAATGATAAGGTATAAGGTATAGATGATCCTGTTTACTACAAACCACATACAGTGTACTGATATGTACATTACAGCCAATCTCCAAATTATCTTTCTGGCATCTTCAAGGTTTTGGCCCATTTCTGCCATAAACACATTTCCATTGGACACAAGAACCATGCCAGGCTCTCAAGAACCTTACTTATGTTTCAACCAATGGAGTAGAACTATTGGAAAGGGTGTAGGTTTGGATTCAGAAGTGAGGAGACACAATAGTCAAATATTCTTTATCTCTTTCAAACTGAAACTTAAAGTGAGGAGGACATTTAGCTCCCATAAATGATTGAGTTTAATTGCTGTGGCTCCTTAGTTCCTGGAACTTGCTGGTCAAAAAGGGTCTTTACTTGGTGGATAGTGTGACATACAATATGTAGGAGCCAAATTCATACTGTATTTTGAATGTCAGGGACCAAAACTCCAAAGCAATTTAAGTTTCTTAGTTTCTGAAAAGGCTTCTGGGGAAAAAAATGCTGCAGATGAAAAGCGCTATGAGTTTGCTTATTAAATTTCTATACAACAGCACAGTTTGTCAGATATTCCCAGGTATTCCCACATTAACCTTATTAGCTCATCTTAGCTTCCTCTTTGTGCTCTGGAGCAGTTTTAAACTTTATTCCCTGCATTTTTAAATATAAATATTAAGCTCACATCTCTCACATGGTGTTTTCTCTGATCATTTTTCATTATACTATGACAGCTAATTGTTTTTTTTTTGTAATGCAGAGTGACAGTCACATCTATGTGCAGCATGGACCTGAGTCGCTTTCCTCTTGACACACAGACATGCTCTTTGGAGATAGAGAGCTGTAAGTTTCATTGCCATTTTACTTATCTCCCATACTGTTGCGCTGTAGAGTCTTCACTTATTGTGTTATTTTTGTGCCATTGATATTTCATTATGCCCTTTGTCCTTCCAGATGCGTACACAGATGATGACCTAATGCTGTACTGGAAGGAAGGGAACCGCTCATTAAACACAGACGAAAGAATCTCTCTCTCTCAGTTCCTCATTCAGGAGTTCCACACCACCACCAAGCTGGCATTCTACAGCAGCACAGGTACTGACAGAGTTATGAGGACAGATATATGTGCAATGTAATCCTACGCTCTCTCAATTATATTGTAACTTCTAACTTAATCTCCTCTCCAGGCTGGTACAACCGTCTGTACATCAACTTCACTCTACGGCGTCACATCTTCTTTTTCCTGCTGCAGACCTATTTTCCTGCCACCCTGATGGTCATGTTGTCCTGGGTGTCCTTCTGGATTGACCGCAGGGCCGTGCCCGCTAGAGTACCATTAGGTGAGAGTCCTTGACCATTGTTTATTTGGTGGCTTAGTTCTAAGGTAAGTGTTGGATGCACTGACTGTGTGGGTGTCTCCAAGCTCACCTGCACTTTTGGTGTGCAAAACAGCTGGATGAAGGTGATATATAGATCAGATAATATAGATCAGAGAGACCATAAACCTGCAACCAGAGGCAGATGGTGTGGGTCTATTTTTTCATTAGTCCAATAATCATAGAAATGAATAACTATAGGTTACATTAGTTTAGTATAATTTGAACATGTGGACACCATGGTGCATTTCAAGAATAAAACATGAGATGCCAATTTTTCTTAAAATAAATTTGGGAAGGAGGCAACGATGCCTCAGAAATCTGATGTCTCCCATGAAATCTGGCAGAATGTTCAGTTACTAAACTAACTACTCTGATGTGTGGTTATTCTGTAGCAGCCTGGTGTTGTTTTCAGGTTATTAATTGAAAGTAAACACGTGGACAGCCATGTGTACTACCACTGTGTCTGGTGCAGCACTTCTCAAATCAGAGGCTGCAGATGTTATCAACATATTAGTCCTGCTGCCTTCTGATTCTGCGGATTTGAATTAACTGAATCACTCGTATTAATTTTTATATAAATTCCAAATAAATGAGGTTGACATTTTTTGATTGAAGTAATCTTGCTGCAAGTATTTCGTGGATTGTCATAAAATTTAAACAGATGTTTATGTTCCTCTGAGGAAGAACTGTGGTGACTTTGGTGATCATCTTCTAGCGCTATCATCAGGTCAAAATGTAATTTGCTCCAATACTTATTTGCAAAACTAATGGCGTTTATATCAGCCTCACCTACTGTCAAAATGCATACACAGTGAACTAATACATTAGCAGCTAAATATCAGCCAATACCTACCAGCAGAACTTTATTTTTACCACATAAAGAAGTTAGTTTCTTTGAGATTGTATAGTCAACTCAGACAAATATTTCCTCTCCTCTTATCTTCACTTTTCTTTCATTATAACCTGAACATCATATATGAGTCTGCTTTCACCTGCTCTGACCTGGTGTTCTGTACTTTCTATGCTTCAGGTATAACCACAGTGCTCACCATGTCTACCATCATCACTGGAGTCAACGCCTCCATGCCCAGGGTCTCCTACATCAAAGCTGTGGATATTTACCTCTGGGTTAGTTTTGTCTTTGTCTTCCTGTCTGTGATCGAGTATGCTGCCGTCAACTACCTGTCCACACTGCAAGAACGTAAGGAGAGGAAACTCAGAGATAGGGTGAGTGAGTCAATGATCTCTAAGCTTACAGACACCAAGATGATGTACATGTGCTCGAGTTCATATTTTAAACTAAATACATATTGATGTTTGAGTTTTAAAGTCACTATGAATTTAAAAACGTCAAGTTTTGATGCCCCCCAGTGGTGGTATTAAAAATGGACTTTAGAAGACAGCAAATCACATTTTAATAAAACTTTTAAGACATGAAATTCTTCAGATTTAAGGTCAATTTAGTGTCGAGAATGAAAAACAACAAAAGCAAACACCGAACAAGAAGGTTAGAGTTGCATTAGAAGTCTTCAGGTAGGCTTAACCCTCCCAAAACAGGCTCATGTCAGATTCAGATCTAAAAGAGCGAGCTCTAGGTTCCACACTTTCTAGTTTAACTCAGTTTTACGGTCTGTGCAAAAGTCTGACTGGGTAAACCCTCAGAAGACACAAGGACAGTCTCACAGGATACAGGGGCGGTTACAATTTCAATAAAGCCTCAAGGGATGTAAGAGGGTTAATCTGAATGACTTGTTGAATCACATCAAGTAAAACTGCTTACACCAAACTGACTGGATGGTCTTATTCCAGTTTGTGTATTAGTAGGCATATCAAAACTTTTAAGACATAAAAAAACTCCAGATAGCGGCGTTACCTTTAGACCTTTTTGTCTACTTGCAGCTTCCGTGTACCTGTGGTATGTCCCATCCTGGTACGATGTCAGCCAGCTACAGTGAGGTAGATGTCAACAACACAGGGAACTACGGCCTACCGGAAGAGAACGGGGTGAAACGGGAGAGGATACTGGTGCAGCTAGCGATGGAGAGCGACCCGATTACCGGCCACGTCGGCTCTGGCGCTTACAGCAGCGTCTGGATCGACACTCATGCTATAGACAAGTACTCACGGGTCATCTTTCCTGGATCTTATGTCCTCTTCAACATCATCTACTGGTCAATCTACTGCTAACTTAGATGGGATTCAAACACACCTATGGGTATTGGAGGTTGCTGAGGTTCTGACTCACCTAAGTGGTTAAGAGATGCACTTGTAGTAAAGTGGAAACTTGTGCATTGAACTTGGAAGTTTCAGGGTTTTGTGTTTTCTGAGAGATTGAAAGTGGAACAGACAGTTCCAAAGAAAGACTGGTGTGCAGTAGAGGTCTTCAGGTTGACCCAACCGTCCAAAAACAGGCTCATGTCAGATTCTGATCTAATAGAACTAGTTCTATGTTCCACATGTTCTAGTTCGACTTAGTTTTAAGGTCTGTGCTAAAGTCTGCATGGGTAGAACCTCAGAGGACACAAGGACAGTCTCACAGGAGCAAATACAAATGTATCTTTACTCAGCTCACCGAAACACAACATATTACCCAATGTTTCTTCATCAAAGCACAGTTTGTGCCTGGTACATTAAGGCCATTGAATGTTTGCCAGGAGGCAGCTAGGCCCGTACATTTTGAATTTTAACAGGTTAACTGCCAAATTCATATTTAAGGATTTTCCCAACAGGCCCTTCAAAAAAGGGCTTAAAAAGCATTGTAACAAACACATCGAAACAAGCACTTTGGTAAATATTGAGTGTAAACTACTTTTCTGGCCTCAGGTTCATTTGGCTGTGTTTTGGTTTGGTTCAGTTACTGTGTATGTTTGAGGGGTAAGCTCCATCTTAATGCGTCTCCAAACCTATTGTTCATTTGCTCTGGAATCTCAGCTGTGTCTGGGTCAGGAGCAAGAACGTAAACACAGGAAGAGGGTCCTGAAGAAGGTCCATTGGCCAAATACAATGTTCTGTCACAGTAGTTGGATTGGATCAAGGTCAGATCAAATGCCCATCACAAACAACTGCTCCAGAGCTTGTTGGAAACTGGAGCAAGACCACCCCCTCTCAAGGGTCTCAGTCTGGTTGTTGTGGTGTGCACATCAGTATGATTTATGTTTAAATCCTCAAATGAATTGCTCCAGGGGGGGAAATTAACAACTTTTTATTATCATCAGTCATTGCATACAACACGCATATTAATACAGTTTTGTTGTGCAAAGAAAGATTATTAGAATAATAATAAACTGGACTAAAAGGTTGTTTGTGTGGCTCATCCATGCAGTGATAAATACATAGCAGTCTATGTATTGATAAGTGTAGTGTAATAACTATTTTTGCACTGCAAACCATTTTTCAGTTGACAATGGAGTCTGTTTGTGGGTTAACATGCATGTGCTTGTGAGTGTTGTTTCTTGCTCTATTTACCCTCCACATCAGAAAATGATAGACAGGTACAGAGAAAAGAGAGCATGTGAGCACGCTTGTGGGTGAGCATGAAAACAAAACTAAACAGAGTTTGTAACTTTGCTTTATTTGTTGTGTATTTCATTGTGGTTACTTACTAAATTTAAAGTCCCCTTCCACTCAATACTGTGTTTTTATTTGTGTTCCTACAGTTGGATGTCTGAGCTTCACTGTGCAGAATGATGTGTGTGCAGAGTTGAATGCAAACTGGTTACCTCAAGTACAGAAGTACGGATGAACATTTTAAACAGGAAAAAGTTGTTTTGCAAAAAAAAAAAAAAAAAACAAGAAAAGAAATTGCAGGTACAGTTGCAAATGTTCCAAGGCACAGTAGCAGCCAGGGGATTGTGGATGTCTGCTGTAAATCAAGTCTTGTTTTTTGCTATAGAACTTTGGGGGTCATGTATTAAGGTGTTTCTTGACATGCATGAACTAACATTTGCGATTGTGTCAATCTCTAGAATTGGAGTTTTTTCTACTTTTACATTCTCTATGTCTTGTAACTCGTCTCATCTACACAGTGGCATATCAGAGCATGTATGGTCCCCATGGTACATCACTCTACACATTTCTTGATTAAAATGTCTTTTGCATAACACGTTTTTCTCAGACTGTTTTGTGCACAAACACTGTTGACTTAGTTTGGGAAATGTGAGATCCAGCCACTGGATTGCAGGTCAGCAGAACATGACATGTGACTCCAAATGAAGTCTGTTTGATCAGTGGATAAAAGAGGGCTGCTCTGAAGATCATCAAAAACTTCGACTCTGCTATTGAAATGCGTTTGTCTGTTGCTTTTATCTTACGTAATAGCGCTGTAACATCTGTTGTTGTTTATGACACATATCTAATGAAGCCAAGCTGGCAGACGTGGCTTAGCAGAATCTCATATTTCATTGTAAACAAACTCCAGATCTTCTATCCTCTGATAATTAATAACGTGACTATGAAATCAAGTCTTCCCTTCATGTGTGAAGATGGTGTGAGGGAAGACCATCTACCATTGACTCGTGGCTTTCTTAGGGCCAAATCACAACTTTATATGATAACAGCACTTTGTAAACCTGCAATAACTAATGTTTTCCCCACTTGACCAAGAAAACCCCATGTGGATATTGTAGGTGGTAAAACAAAAGATATGTTGGAAATTACAATTTCAATGGAGCTACAAGTGAAATCTGAATGGCTTATTGAATCACATTGAGCAGGAAAGCCTAAACCAAACTGGTCTTATTCAATAGTTTGGGTGTTGGGAGGCACATCAGAGACACACATACATGCAAAAGGCCTGAAAAAGTGAGTTTTCTATAATATGGCCCCTTCAAGGCCTTCTATAGATTTGACTTGTTATAGCATGTGAGTCGTCAAACAAATACTAGCATTCTGTCCTCAAAAATGTTTCTTCAATCACATTTTTGGTTGGTTGTCGTGCGTCAAGTGTGCAGGAAGTTCAGCAGCTCCTCCACCTGCATTAACAGCTGTTAGCAGACTGCTCCGTGTGCGCTCCTGTCAGCTTCCTGTCCTGCTTCAGTTTGGCCTCAGTGAACTCCTGCTTCACCCTCTGCAGCAGCTCTGGACACAGCAGCACATCCAGAGCCGTCATGACCAGAGCCTTGGCTGTCCGCAGTGTGTAGAACTGAGCTCTGTCATCACCTGCAGCAGACACGCAGCAGACACACACACACACACACACACACACACACAAAAATGTGTTTTGATAAGGCATATTGACTTATTTCAGATACATCAGTATCGGTGTATATGTTGTACAATATGTGCTGATATTTTTTAAAGTTCTATAGGCAGCATTAAATACTTATTTGATCATTTTTCTTATTCAAGTTTAATATATAGGTATATCTTTTGTTAGTTAATTATTTAGTTATAGTTATTTATAATGATTAAATTCCCAGTGAGGTTTACTGTTTCAGTGCACTGATGTCAATTTATACAATAAAGTTTATTGTCAAATGGTAAAATATCATGTCTTCATTATATATCTTTGTCACAAGTGTTTTTAAGGGATCATTGCAAAAAAATGTATGTTTATGTATATATTCTTTAAATATAAAATTATCAGGTGATGTATGGATATCACCTTTAACACCTTAATATCGGTGTCAGCATTGGCCCCAAAAATCAAGTATTGGTCTGGCCCTAATAAACATCAGGTTTGCACTTCACTACACAAGATTGGCAGGATAGAAACAGTCTATTATAATTAAAATCAGGGTTTCTCAATATAATAATGGATTATTTTACCCCCATAAGTGTGTCACATGAGTATTGTGTGTGCATCACTCATAAAGGATTATATGACAATTATTTGAAAACATTCTACCTTCTATAAAAGCAAAATCATGAATATATCAATCATATTTAAAGTGGCAGCGTTTAGGTTCTGTTGGAGAACCATGCTGGTGCAACACAATCAGTAAAACTCCACCTCTTCTTTACTATTTGTTTCATTGACAGGTGTGCACAACTCCACAATGACTGAGGTTTATAAAACAGAGGCTTTGTGCATGTACATAGTCTTATGCATTTGGTCCCTGGTGTATGTACTTGACATACCAGAGGCCACAGTGTATTCTTCAGTGTGGTTCAGAGCCTTGGAGCCGATGTAGAAGTACGGATGGATCCCAGGAACTACAAATGTCACGTTGCCGAAGTCAGTGGAGCCTGTAAAGACAAAAGTGTTTTATTCTTCTTCCTCACAGAGTGGTCAGTGTGTGTTATATATATTTACTGAACTCTCACCTGAAGCATTGGTGAGGACTTCTTCATCTGTGGTGAATTCCATCCCCAAAGCCTTGCCGTTCTTCTCGTACAAATCTTCCAGAGTTCTATTTCGTAATATGTTGTCAAAGGCATTTTTTGCATACTCCACTTCCACCTGAGGATGACATCATGATGATAAACTGACCAACTAGATAATTAATCCTTTATAACTTCATGCTATTTTTTTTTTTTTTTTTACCTTGCAGCCAGTTGCCATAGCAGCTGATCTGAAACACATCTCAGCTTTGGTCTTGAGGATGGACAGTTCATCTCGTGAGGGGGTTCTCAGATAGTACTCCAGCTCAGTGTAGGCAGGGATGATGTTTGGTTTGTCTCCACCGTGCTTTATGATACCTGCACCAACACAGTGTGGGTTTAATTACAGCTTACTAAAACTCCTCAGAGCAACATGTTGAGTATAGAGGTGCATCAGTGGTTTCACCATGAACTCTCCAGTCTGGCTTCATCTGTTGTCTGAGCACAGACAGGTTGTTGTAGCACAGCACGGCTGCATCCAACGCATTGATTCCCTCCCAGGGGTAGGCTGAGGCATGAGACGTCTTACCGTGGTACTTTATAGTTACACTGGAAAAACACATGACACACTATATTTCAGTCTCTGCCCTTCGCTTTACTCAGGAAATATGTGAAGCATCAAAGTTGTGAGATAAGTTATTGTAGTTATCTGAAAAGCAGCAAGTTTACTAGCTTTTAATGTTTTATCCAAACCCTTCCCAACAGAAGAACTCATTTTATTAGCTGTACATCTTCCTATATGCTGTTATTTTGAAAAATCATAGAAGAAATTAGATGTCCTACAACTTTACAAGGAAATTGATCAAACTTTATTTCAACAACTGTTGGTAAAGATAGTCTATCAATAAAAGCATGTTGCTAAAAGTGTTTTCTTTAAAGATTATTCAACTAATTTAAAACTGCACTTTTTTGTTATTGTCAGACTCACAATGGACAGTTTAAAAAAAAGGATCAAAATCGATGCAGCAGAACCAGAACTATCATCTTTTTTGTATTTCACTCATTCTTTGGGGCCTACATTACCCACAATGCAACTCTACTGCCAACAGTTTGGTTGGAGATTTGGATGGTTGGTGCAGGGATGATTTGTGAATATTGCTCCATCACAGATATATCAGTATCAGTATATACATTCTCCAATATGTATTATTTGTAATGTTATACAGGCTGCATTCAATGTATATTTGATCCTTTTTCTTAATTCAAGTTTAATATATACACACGTTTTTTGTTATGTGTTTTTTGTTATTTAGTTAGATATAGTTAGTTTAGCTAGTTATAGTTATTCATAATGATTAAATTATTGGGTGATATCTTGATATCAGAATTTATGTTTTGATACTTAAAATAGCACTTAAATGCAAAATAATGTACCGTACATGCAGAGATGAAAGTGCAGTGTGTTTAAAACTTACTCATGCTCGGCCACAAGCGGCAGATATGGAGCGTCATCCTGCAGAGGATGAGCCATGAACACCACATCCATATTATCAAAGGCTCCCTCATTCATCAAGTCTATTTTACCTCCACCATCCTCCTCAGCTGGAGTCCCCAGCACCGTCACCTGTGGAAACACTCATTGATATTATTATCATATGTCATTTTACAGTGAGCAGTGGGGGTCCAGAACTGTTGTCACTCAAACTAAACATCCAAAATCAATATATTTATCATTACAACATTATGCAAAGCTGCAGACTATAGAAAGTGTGCAGAAAGTATTCATAAAGTCAACCAGGGAACCGTTAAACACTTTCCAGATTTCACAGTGGAACTGATCTAAACCCAACAGAAGCATGTGAAAGTGTGAAAGTGAGTGTGTAGCTGGGGGACACTTCAAGTGGAACAGATACACACAATAAATTCACACTCACTGGGTGGAAACTGGAGCAACCTCACAGAACTATCAGTCTATTTCCTATAGCAGCAATGTAGTGTAAGTGCATGGAGAAGGACAACAAATCACTTGGTCCAGTGAATAAGACAAGGACATAAATGGATCCTCTCTAATAGTGTGGGCTTATCTGCATGTATATGGCAGAGGAAAGATGAATAAATGGGTCAAATGAGGTAATGCATTTTATCATCACATTATTATAATCGAAAAAACTAGTATCTCAAAAGCAGAGTGCTCATTTCCTTATGTTTACAGTACTCAAACTTGGAAAAGCTAAATGTTTTCAAGCCGAGTGTGCCTTGAACACAATCATCCCCCAACAGCTGATAGCAAAGCTGGATCTGCTAGTCCTGAACACTTCAGTATGTAACTGCATCTTGGACTTTCTAACCATCAGACCACATGTCGGTGAGTCTTCCTCTGTGTGCATATAACTGAGGACCTCTCCTGGACAAAAAACCTCACAGCACTGACCAAGAAGGCACAGCAGAGATTATGCTTGTGTCAGAGCCCCAATATCCATCATAGTGTTTTAACTACATGCATCACAGTGTGGTCTGGCAACTGCACTGCTGCAAACCGGAAGTCCCTGCTGCGCATTGTGAACACTGCTGGGGAGATCATTGGTGCACCCCTCCCCTCACTTGTGGACATTGCCAACATTGCGAACTATCCCTCCCCCTCCTTAAGAAGTCCCTTTCAGCCCCGCTCCTCCAGACTGGGCAACTGTTTTATGCACCAGGCTGTTAGAGTGCTGAATCACTGAATCATTCATATCATTCTACTGACCTCAACTTATGCATTTGCACAAGAGATACACACACATGCTCTCTCTCTGTAACCTCCATTTCTGCATTATTGCACAAAATACAATCTGCTGCTACTGCTGTAAGAACCTACATGTATTGCACAGGTATTTTATACACTTTTAATATGTGATTATGTAATGTAATGTGTAATATGTCTTATATGTTTATTATATGTTTCAATATGTTTAAGGTAGGAGTGTAGTATAAACGGTATTTCGTCTAGTACATGCTGTGGCAATGCAAATAAAGCTTCCTTGAATCCTTAAATGATGGATATGAAGTCATGAAAGGGTTAAGGTTAGGGCACTTGGAAAAATATTTAGGCTATATATATACACACACACAACATTGTCAGTAACAGATCACAGGCCTCACAATATTGCTGTCATATACAATCTAATAAGATGAAACAACTTCAGTCATATATGAGAAAACTGCAGTGCTGAGTGAGTGTGACAACCGGCCCAGGCCTCCCCTACTGCACCCTGTAACAGTACACAGAGGTGTGATGTGTACCTGCACCCTAACAGGGAGTCTGCACATGTTCTCCAGCACAGCCTTGAGTCCCAGAGCAGCAGCAGCTCCAACCTCAGCTATCAGGTTGTGTCCACATGCGTGTCCAATACCAGGCAGGGCGTCGTACTCGCACAGGAAACCCACGTTGACCACATCTCCTCCTCTTCCTCCTCCACCTCCTCCTCCTCCTTCAGCTCTCCAAGTGGCTCGAAACGCAGTGTCAAGTTTGAAGTGAGCGTCCACCTTCCAGCCTTCCTCCTGCCTGAAGAAGTCTACCAGTCTGTCATGAGACTTCCTCTCCTCATAAGCCAGCTCGGGACAGCTCCATATGTCCTTACTGAGGCTGTGCAGCTTTGCTTTGGCTTCATCTATACAGCACACAGCTCTCTGTTTCAGCTCCACCAGCACCTCTGCTCCGCCCGACATCTCTACGACTAAAAGCTGATATGTTGTGCCGCTCTCTGAGTGAATAAAGAGAGAAGTGACCACACTGAAAAAGCGCTATCATTCATTTAACTAATCATGTGACTAAGCTTGTTTTTGTTTTTTTAATGTTTTTTTTTCGTAAAACTTTATTCATATAGGCTAGTTAAAGCCGATCTGGACAGGTGAGTTTAGTAGCCTAAACATACCAGCCCAACATTACTGTATAATAATGTAAGATTAGATTTATTTTTCGTTTAAAAAATGTATGATTTTGGTATTGGTTGGATGTTTTAAATTATTTGAATTATAGTTCATGATTTGATTAATATAGTCTTAATATTGTTATTTAGATTGGGAACTACTTCTTCCTATGTAGTTTGTCCATAGTATTTACCGTAGTTTAGGTTGGGCGGAGTGATATGACGCACACTAAAGTCATATCAAGTATTGTTGCCACTTACCATAAACTGTAAGAAACTTGCCGCCGCTTGTCTTTTTCTTGAGCGGAGATTAAAAGTGCACAAGTTGCTCTGAAGAAACTGTCCTCTTGTTGTTTCTTACCCACGACCCGAAAGGTTCGTGTAAACGAACCTACACTAAGCGTTACAATAACTGTATGTATGGTTTAAAATCTGTCTTTTTTTTATATATTTAAATCTACACTCACTGGTCTCTTTATTAGGTACACCTGTGCAATCTAATAGATATTTTACACTGCATTGTTATTGTGTTTTATCTCTTATAGGTGAGGTTTTAAGATAAGTCCATAGCGGGTTTTCACATACACGTGTTTTATTAGGCCCTATTTTTCTCACACTTTTATTTTACAAATGTGCAAATAACAATCATAAATAATAATGGAGGCAAAATATTAGGAACACCATTCAATATAATGCACCCTTGTACACCACCACTACTATGACCCTAATAATAAACACAAGTGAAATTATCACTTTTTGACAATGTTTACAAAAACTGAAAATGAAAAGTAGAATTTATGGAGGGTTTGTTGTGATTGAATTATAGTGCACAGGTGAACCTAATAAAGTGGTTGGTGAGTGTACTTTTTTTTTATTGTTCCATTGCTTAGCCTGTCTATTATTTCTTTGTATTTATTTATTTATAAAAGAGTGCATGTTGTAGGTTTCTTGTATAGAGCTGTGAGTTGTGCAGTTTGTTGCAGTTGGACACTGACTACAGGCTGTTATGTAATTTTTTTGTTTGTGCTGCCATCATGTGGGCAAATAGGAGTCATGCATCTCAGGTTGATCTCAAACAGAGCAAATAAAGAACCCTCTGCAAGTTTTCACTGAATTGTAGAGCATCCATCCAGCATACCATCAGCAGCTAGTATTGTTTGCCACTGTGGAGAGATTCAGGTTGGGTGGGTTTAAAAAGAACCCAGATAACAGATATTTAGACCCAACTTTCATGGATTTCATCATCCCTTCACCACATACTTCTTTCCTCATACAATTCACCTGAGCAACATGTAACTACTCAATGCAAACACAAATGTAAGTAATGTGGACAACAACCAAGCTATTTTAATTGTGGGACATTAAACTGAAATTATAAATAATATGATTCATCTTACAGAGGGTGAACAATCTGGCTGGTCTTACAGGTACAAGTAAGTACATTGCTTATTGCTTGTTCCTTTTATTCCATGTGTGTATTCACCCCACAGGACTTCGTCATGTTTTGTTTGAAAATGCTGTTTCATTAATTATAACCCTAGGCCTATAGCAGCATCACACCACGGTGATGCACAACACATGTTAAGCAAACAGCATATGAAATAAATTCATTATCTGGTCACACACAACAAATTATACAACTAAATGCACACACAATAGGCCTAATAGTTCTTCCATCAGAGGTTCTTCTTTCTTGCCTTATTCTTTGCAGAGTCAGAGATCGGGTGCTCAAAGTCGAGCTCCTTTACAAACTCAGACTGAAGCCATCAAAGACAGTGCTGTAGAGATGATCTGATTGGTCGCTGTTACTGGGAAACGGATGGAAAGGAAGAGGTAATATAAAAGTGAGTTGCAGAGGAATCAACAGGAAAGGAGACAGTGCTGAGTACCGCTTTGGAAAGAATGATCACCCCCCCCTTCTGACTCTAACAGAGTAGCAGTGTATGTGGACTATCCTGCTGGCACTCTGTCCATCCATCCATTTTCTGCTGCTTATCCTGGGCCGGGTCGCGGTGACATTAGGCCAAGCAAGACACCCAGACATCCATCTCCCCAGCAACACTCATCTGGTTGTTCTTTCTAACTGCCCAAACCACCTCAGCTAGCTCCTTTTGAAGTGAAGGAGCAACAAGTCTACTCCTAGCCAGGGACGTGCACATGATTATAGAGGGGCAGGAGCTCAAAGTCAAGGGCTGCATGTGCACCCCCAAAGCGGGTGCCGAATTTTCTTTTTTTTCCGGTCCTTTACACATTATGGAAATTAATGTAAAATTAAAAAATAAAGTCCTAATAGAAAGCTAACTACTTGCTGTGTGTCCTGTGTAGATGAAAGTGATATGCAATTGCCATTTCTTTTGTCTCAACAAATTATTGTCCACATGAGTTAATTCACATTATCATAGGCTTGGAAGACATGCAAAGCAATAAAACACTTGTTTATTATTAGGCTATTTATTGTTGAAGATAAACACTTTAATATTGAACACTGAACAGTGAAACATGAACTTTGAAAAATACAAAAATAAAACTTAAAATGTGAAAATCAGTTCTTCCTCCCTTAAAGCAGTAGCCTAACCTTCTGGGGGCCTTAAAGCAGTAACCTTCTGGGGGCCATGTCCCTGTAGATAATAATCACGTCATTGTGATTTATGGCTATGTCTTTTATTTAGAAAATTAACCCAGTGTTTTATTTTGTATTTTGTACACCATTTCCTGACCCGCACGATCTGCTCTGTGCTTAATTGATGCGCCGTGCTCCGGCGTCTGGCAAAAATAGAAGCTGACACATTGACTAAAATAGAGCGTTTTTCTGAAATATTACTCATATTTAAGTATGTTGAATAAGTTGCTCCACTGTCACGACTCCTCAGTTATCCATGGGGCAGCTGCTTCTCTCTCTCTCTCTCTCTCTCTCTCTCTCTCTCTCTCTCTCTCTCTCTCTCTCTCTCTCTCTGGCGGCTCTGTGAACGAGCGGAGCCGCAACGGACAGAGGAGCAGCAGGCTCAATTACAAGAAAATGGGTACGGTAGAATACCGTGGAGTTTTTGTACCGTCGGTTTTTTTACATCCCTAACAGGAATTTATTAATGTTATTTAAAAAAAAACAAAAAATAACACACACACACACACACACACACACAGAGGGCACTTTTTAATATGAGGCAAAAAGGGCAGGGGCTCAAGCACCCCTAGGGTCCTATGTGTGCACGTGCCTGCTCCTAGCCTCACCTGGATGTCTGAACTCCTGACCCTACCTCTAAGGCTGAACACAGACACTCTCCAGAGGAAACTCATTTTGGCCGCTTGTATCCACAATCTCATTCTTTGGGTCACTACCCAAAGCTGGTGACTGTAGGTGAAGGTTGGAGACTGACTGGTAAACTGAAAGGCTCACCTTCAGGCTCAGAACACATAGAAAATGTGTGGACTTTTTTTTTTTTTTTTAAATTAATGTAAAATATAAGGTAAAAAAAACGTGAGGTGTGACCTGTTGGTCCCACATAGCAGAACCATTGTGCATTGATCTGGGGACCATTAACATTTAACCCACAGGAAACTACTGGATTTTCTTTAAAAAATTATATAAAATATAAAGTGCAGGAAAACCCATTAACTTAAAGTATGTATGAACTGGATAGAACTAGAGAAGGATGCAGAGCAGAAAGTAAATTAACCAGACGGCATGACCGATGCTACTGAACTGTGTACCTCATTTCATTAATACAGATAGTCACAACAGAACCCACAACGAATATCCGAATATTCAACCTGAAACTAACTTCAACACTGTACTCAACCATGACTGTGCACCATTAATAGTGTCAGCACTGACAGCTGATCAGCTGATAAACTGATGAAATGACGTCTCAAGTCTCCAAAAATATATTTCCTCTTTTGTTCTTTTGTTGGTAGGAGGGGCACAAGTGAGTGATAAATCATGATGCAACATGAAGACGTTTGGGGTGTTACTGTTTACTTTCATATCCTCTGACATGGTGACACACATAACTCCATCTGAAGGCCATGTAATCGACAGTTTCTTTGTTTTTACACTTGTTCATCCAGCTAAGCTCCTCTGAAACAGCAGACATCTGCAGTTTGGTTGTTAGAAGTGAACTCAAACCAACAGCTGGGACATTTCCGCATTTTTTTGGTTTCGGAGCAATCGTGGAGGAGTAGCTGAGGTGAGTTGGTGGTCAGTTGAACAGTGGTGTTATTATTGTGTTCATCCACTTAGCCTACTGACGGTAGTTCTGCTTCTGTCAGCCTGTGGAGGAGGCGGAGATGAGCCGCTGTTCTCCCCGCTGTCTGACACACTAAATGCGGCTCCGCTCGGCCGGACAGCCGCTGGAGAACAGCTGTGACTCTTGTGTGTCTACAGCTGAATCTGATTATACAGCTGATAGACCTACAGTAGGACTGATGTGGAAACAGCAGGAGGGTGAGGGGATTCACTTCTTTTATTCCAAGAATATGCTACTGTAGTAATCAGAAAGACAGCACTCATCTTATTGACACTCATCCAACATAAACTAGAGTCGCTTTTATTGAGACTCACTCATTTAGTTTGAAACTTTTTGGAAGGATCATCAGACGAGACTGGACGAAATATGTTAATCGACGACGGTTTTTCATGACTAAAACGAGACGATGACGAGACGTCACCTATGTCTTCAAACACTGACTGTGACTAGACTACATTAACACGCGTTTTTGTTGACGTAAAAAGACGAGACGAGATCTACTTCAGTAAATACAAACTTAAAATATCTTTCTTTTTTCGTCTAAAAACGAGGAGACAAAAATATATAGGGTTTTATAAACGTTTATTTAGTTTGTTGATCAGTAACATTATAACACAACATAAAAGGAATAAACAAGTAAAACAATACAAGCAAAACAAGCTCAAACAACAAAAACAAAACAATTAAAGTAATTTTTGTTTGAACATTGAATAACAACACAATCACAAACTGTGAAATTAAAACCACAAATAGTTTCTCTCCTTCTAAATTACTATCCTAAAAGTGAATTCATGATGCGCGTTAGTTTTGCTTCCTGTGCTCATGCAGGGTGACGTGTGTGACATGTGAGGAACAACGTTACTCGGGCAACGCTCCGTCCTCTGCCCTGTGTCCTCCTACCCGCAATCCACCTTTTAAATTAATTTGCACTCTTAATATAGAAATTACGGCAGCCCAATCAAATCCGAACCGCAACCGTAGGCTACCGTAAGTACAACAGTAGCAGCACAGCTAAACAGGCCAATTTTGTTAACTTGTTCAAATTTAGTTGATGTGGTCGTTTTCTTTGATGTTGTTTTACAGAGATAGCCTATTTGACTGTTTACTACACTACATTATTCCACAGCTTTGAAATAAATGTGAAATTAGTGTCTTCAGTAGACTAAAACATCACAGCAGCAATAAAAACAGATCCATCAATCAAATGCACGTGATCATCTACATTATAAAAGTGACACATTTACTGTTATTGATGAAACTACACAAAAGTCACTCACTGAGCACTTTATTAGGAACACCTGTACAATGTAATGCAATCCAACACAACAGCTCTGCTCTAAAGTCTACTTTTACAGCTGATATTTAGGATGTGGCAGGAGAACTGATGTGAAGGATGATCTGTGTTTCCTCTCCAGTTGAAGGTAGAAAGTGTGTGTGACTGATGTGGATGTGACTTCAGCAGCATGGATCAGTGTGAGGACAGAGAGGAGGGAGTCCCTCCCTCTAAACGCTCTGTGTGTGGGGAAGATGACAGCCTGACCAAATCTAAGAGGTGAGATGAGGATCTCTAACTGTCCATCACTGTTCTCCACCATCATTATTCACACTCAACGCTCTGTGTGTGTTGTGTTAAAGAACAAGGAGGGAGCACAGACCACACTCTGCTGGACCTCAACCTGAACCTGAACCTGAACCCGAACCTGAACCCAGCTGTGTGTCCTTGAAGAGCGATGAATCGATGCATCCACCATTACTCTTCAAAAATGAACTTTCTTCACAGACACAGTAAGTAAAGATCAGGACCTTGTATTTAACACATGTGGTTTAATTAATACAGGCTAACATGCTGCCATCAGGTTAAAATAATCCTGTTAACTCTCATCCAGATCATTTATGTCTTTGAGACTGTTTGAGGAATGATTAATAATCTGGATGAAGTTATCTTGAATAATGAAGGCAGAATGTCAAGAGAGCTGAAGCCATGACCAGTGACTTGGCTGAGTGCTGATCATGTGATGGCTGTTAAATAACGAAGGTGTGTTGTGAACCTTCCCAGCATGCACAGGGGCATCAGATTCCACACTTTCATCACACATACTGAAACCATTTAAAACAATGTGTTTAATGAATTCATGCATGCATTCAGCAGAGTGAGTTCTACAGTTAATCATTTAAAGCAGACGCATTATGCTTTAAGGTAAATATATATAGCAGTAATCTCTCTGAATGAACCAAAAAAGAAGAAACCTACAACCAAAGACAACATCATATTTCTTTCATATTGGTCATTTTTTGTCTTGGACAGCCCAAAATCACACAGTGTATACCCAGCCTTAGAGAATACGAATCCCAACACTAATTTACCATGAGCTGACACTTAAGGGTTCATGCATCTTTGCCCCCAGCTGAGCATCAACTTCACCCCTCCAGGTAACGCACTGAATATCGACTGATCAGCCATAGCATTAAAACCGCCTGACCAATATTATGTAGGCCCAACTCATGCTAACAAAATAGCTCAGACCTCTGGTATCTGGCGCCAATACATTAGGAGCAGATCCTTTAAGTCCTGTAAGTTGCGAGATGGGCGGTCCATGGATCAGGTGCTCAATCTGATTGAGATCTGGAGAATTGGATGTCATGTTCCTCAATCCATTCCTGAACAATTTAGTGCAGCAGGGTGCATTATTCTACTGAAAGAGGCTACTGCCACAGGTTGATAGGTTATGCTTTTTTTTGCACCACTTTTGGTAGACCCCACAAGACCTGACATTTTGGAGTTGCTTTGACCCAGTCATCTAGTCATCACAATTTTGTCCTCTTTAATGACATTCAGAAACGTACACTTGCCCATTTCCCTGCTTCAAATAAACATCACTTGACTGTTCACTTGTTGCTTAATAAATCTTGCTCCTTAACAGGTGCCAACAAGATCATCAATGTTATTCACTTTTCTTGTTTTTGCTAATCAATGTTGCTCTGCTCATGCAGTTAATCATGTTTAAGTTTAACAGTGAATTCATATAAACTACCTGGATACTCCTGTGTTATGTTCAGCAGGTGTATTCAATCACTGACAGATTTATAGTCAGTGTGTTCTGGCCTGAGCAGAATTTATCTTGTGTTTCTATCAGGAGGAAGCTGGACCAACCTGAATCCAGCTGTGTGTCTATGAAGAGCAACAGTTCGATAGAGCCACCGTTAGGCTTCAATAATCAACATTCTTCACAGACAGAGTAAGTGAGCATCAGGGTACTGGTTGTACTGGGTTGTACTGTACACACTGTCTCTAGCTGCCTTGCTCCAGGGCAATTCAGTAGTGTGCAGTGAGGAAGGGAGAGCTCCATGGAGGGTTGGTGAGAGCCGTTGGGACTAAACCAAACTGGCTACAAACAGACTGAGCTGTTGATTCTCAGTGGGATCAGCAGGACTAGTAAAGCTTTACCACGACAGGGAGTCATCTGATTCTCTGTTCACATCCAAATATCACTTGATGGACCTTATAGCTTGTGTAGGAGCCATTTCTATGTGAATGTGTGTCAAGGTACCAAATTGGGCCAGTAGGTGTCCTGATGGTGTTGGGTGTACATTTCTATATAGGTGGGAACTTTCTGTCAGGTGTCAGGTGTTGCTGGACGGATGAGCACACAGTTTTTCGACCGGTCCGGGCTCCGTCACGTTTGTTTGTTGTATGTGACACAGCTGAATGGACTTTATATGCACTGGCAATGAATACTTGCATAATATTGAAGATCATTGAAACGGTGAGAAATAAAGAACGCATGAAATGAAGAAGCAAATCCGGAAGCTGTTTGTTTCACTAGACACAAGTTATAATAGTGCAGTAGCCAGCGCGTCGATTCGTTTTTAGCCTGTCTATGCAGCCCCTCAGTGGCTTTAAGTGTTAGGCACAGCTTGTGTTTGTCTCTGTGTGGATAGAGTGGATAGACATAATGTGAGCTCATTTTTCATGATTCCTCCACAGAGTAGACCAGGAGAGCTCAGAGGTTCCCAGTGGTCAGTGTGCCCAGCAGCATCAAACACACCTGGACTCCATATTTATGGTCTGTACATGTACAACATCTACTTTGATTGTCAGTGTGTCCAACATGGATCTGATGTTTGCTTCATGATTTTAGTTTGATTGTGTCATTCATATATTATTCTGTTCCAGCTGCTGGAGGAGAACATCGTCACTTTTGTGAAGAACGAACTGAAGAAGATGCAGAAGAGTCTGAGTCCAGATTACCCAGAATGCTTAGAGAATCAGAGGGAGGATGAGGAGGTGTTGGACGGTGAGGAGGAAGAGCAGAAGAGGAGCAGCAGAGAGGCATTTCTGAAGATCACACTGCACTTCCTGAGGAGAATGAAGCAGGAGGAGCTGGCTGAGCATCTGCAGAGCAGTAAGAGGATTTCTATAAAGATTTAACATGATAGATAAATGAGATGGAGGAAATGTGTTTATATATACATTCTTTAGGGGAATTAAACTGACATTTTCATTATGAATCAATTGTTGATCTTATTTCTTGTGTGTTCATTCAGGAAGTCCTGCTTGTTGTCGGTCTAAACTCAAGTCTAACCTGCAGAAGAAGTTCCAGTGTGTGTTTGAGGGGATCGCTAAAGCAGGAAACCCAACCCTTCTGAATCAGATCTACACACCTCTCTACATCACTGAGGGAGGGACTGCAGAGGTCAATGATGAACATGAGGTCAGACAGATTGAAACAGCATCCAGGAAACCAGTCAGACCAGAAACAACAATCAGACATGAAGACATCTTTAAAGCCTCACCTGGAAGAGATGAACCAATCAGAACAGTGATGACAAAGGGAGTGGCTGGCATTGGGAAAACAGTCTTAACACAGAAGTTCACTCTGGACTGGGCTGAAGACAAATCCAACCAGGACACACACTTCACATTTCCATTCACTTTCAGACAGCTGAATGTGCTGAAAGAGAAAAAGTACAGCTTGGTGGAACTTGTTCATCACTTCTTTACTGAAACCAAAGAAGCAGGAATCTGCAGGTTTGAAGAGTTCCAGGTTGTGTTCATCTTTGATGGTCTGGATGAGTGTCGACTTCCTCTGGACTTCCACAACAATGAGATCCTGACTGATGTTACAGAGTCCACCTCAGTGGATGTGCTGCTGACAAACCTCATCAGGGGGAAACTGCTTCCCTCTGCTCGCCTCTGGATAACCACACGACCTGCAGCAGCCAATCAGATCCCTCCTGAATGTGTCAGCATGGTGACAGAGGTCAGAGGGTTCACTAACCCACAGAAGGAGGAGTACTTCAGGAAGAGATTCACACTTGAGAAGCAGGCCAGAACCATCATCTCCCACATCAAGACATCACGAAGCCTCCACATCATGTGCCACATCCCAGTCTTCTGCTGGATCACTGCTACAGTTCTGGAGGATGTGTTGAAAAGCAGAGAGGGAGGAGAGCTGCCCAAGACCCTGACTGAGATGTACATCCACTTCCTGGTGGTTCAGACCAAACTGAGGAACATCAAGTATGATGGAGGACGAGAGACAGATCTACACTGGGGTCCAGAAAGCAGGAAGATGATTGAGTCTCTGGGAAAACTGGCTTTTGAGCAGGTGCAGAAAGGCAACCTGATCTTCTATGAATCAGACCTGATAGAGTGTGGCATCGATATCAGAGCAGCCTCAGTGTACTCAGGAGTGTTCACACAGGTCTTTAAAGAGGAGAAAGGGCTGTACCAGGACAAGGTGTTCTGTTTCGTCCATCTGAGCGTTCAGGAGTTTCTGGCTGCTCTTCATGTCCATCTGACATTCATCAAGTCTGGAGTCAATCTGCTGGCAGAAGAACAAACATTACAGAAGTCTGAAACTCAACAAGAATCTGCAGGGACACATCTCTACCAGAGCGCTGTGGACAAGGCCTTACAGAGTCCAAATGGTCACCTGGACTTGTTCCTCCGCTTCCTCTTGGGTCTTTCACTGCAGATCAATCAGACTCTTCTACAAGGTCTGCTGACACAGACAGAAAGTCCCTCAAGGACCAATCAGGAAACAGTCGAGTACATCAAGAAGAAGATCAGTGAGAATGTGTCTGTAGAGAGAACCATCAATCTGTTCCACTGTCTGAATGAACTGAATGATCGTTCTCTAGTGGAGGAGATCCAACAGTCCCTGAGATCTGGAAGTCTCTCCACAGAAAAACTGTCTCCTGCTCAGTGGTCAGCTCTGGTCTTCATCTTACTGTCATCAGAAAAAGATCTGGATGTGTTTGACCTGAAGAAATACTCTGCTTCAGAGGAGGCTCTTCTGAGGCTGCTGCCAGTGGTCAAAGCCTCCAACAAAGCTGTGTAAGTACAGAGATAGTTAAATTTGTTCATTATTATTTATATATGCTGCTATCTTTTCAACAAAATGAATAACTTCTTACTTGTTTTTTCATTTTGTTTCCTCTCCAGCCTGTCTGACTGTAACCTCTTAGAGAGAAGCTGTGCGGCTCTGTCCTCAGTTCTCAGTTCCCAGTCCTCTAATCTGAGAGAGCTGGACCTGAGTAACAACAACCTGCAGGATTCAGGAGTGAAGCGGCTGTGTGCTGGACTGAAGAACCCACACTGTACACTGAAAACTCTCAGGTCAGGATTCATCAACCGGTTCAAGAGATGACCATTTAAAATCTGAATGATATTATAGGATAAACATTAAACCTGTGTAGGATTGACTCTTCTAATGTGTATTGCCAAACCAGTTTTGAACCTAAGTGCAGCAGTGGAGAATTGCTTTCCATACAGATTTTTTTGTTTTCCTTTGTGTTTGCCTTTATTGCTGAATTGTTACCACAGATGATTTTTAAGATTTCTTCTAACTAAACATCGTTGTACCTGGACGGCCAAATATTCACAGGAGGTTCCTCGAGCTCCACTTTCAGGCTAAAGAGCAGGTGGATATTTGATGAATCATTGTGAAGTCACATCTTATGGCAGGAGGCTCCATCAAACATGAAATATATATCTGATTGAATACTGTCCGGAACTATTCCAGGAATAATCTTTAATAATGTCCCACAGGAGTAAAGACAGATGGGACATCGTACTTATCCAATAAGAATAATCAGCCAATTATGACTTTTTGAAGTTGTGGTTATCTGAAGGACATTAAACAACAACAGAATATATAATCAGTTGTAATGGTCTGAATAAAGAAAGAAATAATGACAATAATAGCACTGCTGCTGTAAACAGTCAAGTTCACAGTAGTACAAGTAATGCTCCAAATGTCCACAAGAGCTCTGGACTGCAACCAAAGATAGACAGCACATACCATGTATACAGGCAACAATAATAGCATGAAAACTATGAACAAATAAATGAGGTTTCCACTATTAGCTAGTCATATCAAATAGTTTATGACTAATCTATTCAACATTATATTCAAAATAAAGAACATAAGTGCTGCTAATTAACAAGTGGTCAAGCTAACAACAGAAGCATTACACCTACTGCAAATAATATAATAATGAACTGTACATGTAGGCTATTCCTTACCAGCATGTACTAATGCAGTTATCAACAACTCGTAATAATGCATAAATTAAAACTTACAGTTGCATTTACGCACAACAGTCTTTGGGTCTGTTTGTTTAACACACCTAGGCTGCCCAACAGCGAGACAGCGCAGGGAATTTTGCACAGGGCTGATTCAGTTCATCTTTTAGTTAGTGAGTTGTTTTGGAGAGAGTTTGTTGTTTCATCTGACTGCACACAGCAGTACTTTCAGAATATCTGACATGTGTGTTGTTTTGTGTGTTTGCAGCCTGTCAGGATGTCTGATCACAGAGGAAGGCTGTGCTTCTCTGGCCTCAGCTCTGAGCTTCAACCCCTCCCATCTGAGAGAGCTGGACCTGAGCTACAATCATCCAGGAGACTCAGGAGAGAAGATCCTGTCTGCTGGACTGGAGGATCCACACTGCAGTCTGGACACTCTCAGGTATTGAGAGACTATGGCTGTGTCCGAAATCACTCACTCATTCCCTACTCCCTAGTCACTACATAGGGAGTCCAACATAGTGGACTGTATAGGGAGCTCATCGGCAGAAAGAAAAAAGCACTTTCAGACACTACTCAGGTGCCTTTAATTACATCAGCGCAATGCATGATGGTAAATATTACTTGGTTAATGACCACTGGTTGTACACTACTTTTCAAGATGCATTGTGGGATACTTTGAGACCACTATATAGGGTATAATAATTCCCACTAGATATTCGGACAGCTCTACAAAACGGCGTACTCACTATGTAGTGCACTATGTAGGGAGTAGTGAGTGATTTCGGATGCAGCCAATGTCTGATTGAGGACGAAGAGCTGGAAACATTTTCTCTGTCAGAACTTATCACAGATCTCAACTGAATCTTTGAGTTTTTGTTATTTCTAACTGAAGTTGCCTGTAAATGTTGAAAGTTAAACATTATTAGATTCAATCAGGGTTTCAGAAGGATTGGGATAGTGGATTCAGATTAGATAAAAGTCTACCAAATCCCAACCTTATATTTGAACAGAATAATAAAAACAGTAGACTAGAGCCATGTCACATCCATGTTAGCATGCTTAAAGACAACGTGCTGCTCTGATCCCCCCCTCCTCCTTTCAGCCTGCAGCCTGCTGGAGTCCGATGGTTGACACCAGGTCTCAGGAAGTGTAAGTGTGTTTTTCATTTGATTTGATTTGAAAACAAAGCAAACTTCAATAACTGCAGCTGTATTGTGTCTAATTCTCTTAATCAGATTTCTGTGAACTCACACTGGATCCAAACACAGCACACAGAAACCTCAAACTGTCTGACAACAACAGGAAGGTGACCTATGTGAAGGAGGACCAGTCATATCCTGATCATCCAGACAGATTCGACAGCATGCCTCAGCTGCTGTGTAGAAACGTTCTGACTGGTCGCTGTTACTGGGAGGTGGAGTGGGAAGGAAGCGGTCTGATAGCGGTGACTTATGGAGACATCAGCAGAAAAGGAGGCAGACCCGACTCCTGGTTTGGAGGGAACGATCAGTCTTGGAGTCTCGAGTGCTCTGAGGGCGGTTACTGTGTCTGGCACGATAAGAGAGGAACAGACCCCTCTTCCCCATCTTCCTCTGTGTCTAACAGAGTAGCAGTGTACGTGGACAGTCCTGCTGGCACTCTATCCTTCTACAGAGTCTCTCCTGACACACCCATCCACCTCCACACCTTCAACACCACATTCACTCAGCCTCTGTATGCTGGGTTTGTGTTCTGGTCAGCCAGGTTTGGTCACACAGTGTCTCTATGTTCTCTGTAGGAGAGAGAGTCACCACTTCCTCGTGTTTAATACCAGCCTGATCTCTCACTGGGTATAAATGCAGTTTCTAAACCAGCAGTGTCAAACATACCCACTGGATAACTTTGTAAAGTAAAAAAATTGAAGAAAACTAATTCAAAATGTTCAATAAAATGCAGTTATTCTTACTTATTTTCACTCGTAATTCACATTCAAGGTTTCTTATCTTCCTGTGGTTGCCAGTTTGACATTGACATTCTTAAAACTGACAACTGGTTAGTACTTCACACCTAATATTGCTGCACTTGTGAAGGTTTTTCCACCCTGACCTGAATACAATCCTCTGAAGAAAACATTGAATACATATTATATTGTCAGTGGAGGATTTAGATATTGGCGATATGGGAAGCCAACCAGGGCATCACATCACATCAATGATATGTCACCATGAGGGTCAATTTACCTTGTTGGAGTGGGCACCTTACTTCTAGTTTTCTAGAATAGAAACTATTAAATAACATGACCAGTTAATTTCTGTTTTTTATCGGCTTCTATTCTTCATACTTTATTTTTGGTATTTGTGATTGTATATAATTTAGGTAGTTTTGGTTGTTATTTATATCTATCTATTTATCTATCTATCTGTATATCTATATATAAGCATAGCACAAAAAGTAAGGAAATGTGTACTTCTTTGTTGTAACTATACTTCTTGGCAATACATCTTATACCTTTTAAACAGTTTGTAAGGAACTTTGTGGGATGACACAAAAGGGCCGTTTCCACCGCAGGAACTTCGGGGTACTTTTACGGGGCCGTGGCCGTTGGTTCGTGTCTCCACCGCAGGAACCGTCTCCAAAGGACAGGGTTCCGGAACTTTTACAGGAACCAAGCGAGTCCCTGCCTCGGAGTAGGTACTCAGAACGGCCCCGAAAAACTCTTGCGTGCTGATTGGATAATACTCAAGGCGGGAAGTGACGTCAATGAAAGCTCCAAAATAGCCGGCATTTTTAAAAACCCAAATAGCCGACGTTTTAAAACAATAATACATACACAAAAAAATGGCAGATAAATGGACAGACGAGGAGGTCCAGGCGTTGCTGGCCTTTTATGGCAACGAAGAGGTACAGCGGGGGTTTGAGTCCTCTCGGAGGAATGAAAAAATGTATTTGGCTATTTCGGAACATTTAGATTTATTGGGCATCCACCACACAGCTAAACAGTGTAGAGAAAAATTAAAAAAAACTTAAACAAGATTATAAAAAACTTAAGGACCACAATAATAAAAGCGGTGCCAACAGGAAGGTTAATAAGTGGTACACGCTGCTGGACAACATACTTGGACATCGGCCAGCTTATACATGTAACCCGGGGACGAAAGACTCTGCTCCACCGCCGCAGCCGTCGACGTCGAGCCAGTACCAGACCCTAGCTCTGGAGGACATCACGGCTTGTCCCGACGAGCTTTTTTCTTCAGGTAATAATTTCATAACTACACTTACTTTAACAGTTTGGATAAAAATCTTCTTTCTTCTTTCTTCTGTCTTCTTTCTTCTTCTTACTTCTGCTTATTCTATCTTCTTTCATCTGCTTCTTCTATCTTCTTACTTCTGCTTCTTGGCCGTGACGTAATCGAATAATGATTACGTCACGGCCATTGGGCGGGAACTTCCTCTCACTCGGCCCTCTCAGTGGAGACACGGCGGTTGACAGGGCCGAGTGAGAGGAAGGTTCCTGAAGAAGTTCCTGTCCCTCTAATAGTTCCAGGAACTTCTTCAGTGGAAACGGCCCTATACTGTTCATATTCAGGTATTTCATAGTATCCTCTCATAATTAGTCTATACATCATTTCAGATATTTCACATTCATGAATATCTCATCAGTATTTAATAAATTGCTGATTCATCCTAAATAAAGCTTTCAGTGAGCACAGAGTGTATTCTGTAGTTTGTATGCTTTTTGGTAATGGAGAAGAAATATTTACAATCACTATACTATATTATACACTATATAATCACCACATTAATAATAGCCCAACATTACATAACACTAGAGAACATAACACTTTTAATACAATCAATGTGAACAAACTGTATTTTTGAACGGTGTTTTTTAAATTTTTGATAAATGTAAAATATGTTTATTTTTCTATATTGTGGGTCACGTGAGGAAAAGTAATTACATTTAAGGCTAAATGAAAAGTTTTTAAGGTGTTAAGTTTTCCTTCTCTCCAAAGTAACAGTGGGTAACATTAGATTAATAATAATGCTAGGCCTGTACCGCACTTTTCACTGATCGTGAAACTCGAGGTGCTACAGTATTAATAACGAACACAACATGAACAACAAGAACAGCAATGATTTTAAATACTCTTCACTTTGCTGGATTTATTTTCTTTTATTTATTTTTATATTGTCTAGGTTTTCTTTTAATGGACCGTTTTCTGATGAACTTCTTGACGCTATTTGGGAAGAAAAAGCGACGTTTCACAGTATTATGTGAAGAAAAGTGACACCAGGACATAAAAAGTCACATGAAATAAAAATGTTATGAAATTAAAAAATAATGATAAAAACCATGACTGCAGGAGAATATAACATATTATCTGATATAACATCCGCTTTTTAAAGAGTTTTCTGCCAGCAAAGCATTTCCTAAAGCTCTCGTTTTTAATAACTTCACATAATCAGAATGACGTCAAAGTCGTGAAAATAGAAGGATGACGTCACAGGCCCTAAAAAAATCCACCAATTTATAACTTTGAAATAGGACTGGACTGGACCTGTTATAAACCCTGAACGTGTTGGAAGAAAAAACCTTGTTGGAAAACTACAACCCGGATCATATCTGCGCTACCTGATCTATCGCTAGAAAATCTATCTACTGGAAAAATGTCTTTCTGGGAAGAACACCTGCGCTTTAGAGGCCAACATTACCGTCATCTGAAAAGTAAGAAAACTCAATTCATGCTTTTTTTCTTATAATTTTCTTATAATATTGAAAAACTCTCTCAGTCCTAAAATGAACATAATTTGTTCATGTGTTTAGATGGACAAGACGTGTTAGATTGTTAGAATGTGTTTGACACAGATTGGGTGATGCGGGACGTTTTCTTGGTATAACGTAATTATTAACCTATGCCTGAAAAGTGATGGGAAAGTTGTGAAATGTGTTAACAGTGGTGTAGTGATTTAAAAACAATGTTATTTTGGTTTGAGAGTATCAATTTCATGGAGTGAGTGTCGAAAATTAAAAAAAACAACATTTTTCGTACATGCATAGAATAGAATAGAATAGTTTGTAACCATGGAGATGATGGAACCGTTTAGAGGTCAGCACATCAGAACATGTGGGTGTAAAGCTGTGCTATGTAACATGGATTTGATATAAATATGTCTTCAGCATATACTATACATAGGTTTTAATTCACATAAGTATTGGTACTAAATGCATATTGATTAGTATATGCTGGTACTGAATGCATATTGATTAGTATATGCTGCTACTAAATGCATATTGATTAGTATATGCTGGTACTAAATGCATATTGATTAGTATATGCTGCTACTAAATGCATATTGATTAGTATATGCTGGTACTGAATGCATATTGATTAGTATATGCTGGTACTGAATGCATATTGATTAGTAATGGTAAAAGATATAAAAGTTTGATTTAAAAAACAAGATTTCTTGTTGATATGTTTTGATGCTAACCATTTAATCATCTTAACCATTAACATGTTATTTTCTGTCAAAATAGATATCAGAGAAGAGGACGAGAATGAGGATCGTTGGAGCACGGTCTCAGAGGACTCTGAGGAAGATGCCTGCACTTCCTGCAGAAAGAGGGGCAGAGAGGACAGCACTGAAGAGAGGCCTGCCAAGAGGAGGAGAGGAAGGTGGGATGGTCCAGAAGAGGCGCCTGTCTTCACATCTGGCTCTGTCTCAAGAAAGAGGGGCAGAGAGGACAGCTCGGAGGAGAGTCCTGCTAAAAGGCACAGGTGTGATGACAACGATGACAGTTGGAGCACCTGCTCAGAGGATGAGGAAGAAGGCTGCGATCGTGATGGTGAGGAGGAAGAAAACAGTAAACATTAAGAAGTCGGCCCTCCTATACCTATAGAAGAGGTTATTTGCCTTGAACAGCCTTTTTTGTTCTTCATTATAGTATTGTTGATACATAATGTAATACACCAGCCTTGGTATGTGGATCCTCTCCATCCCATACCACTTGGTGATGATGATGAAGGATTGAGCACAGACTCTAGCAGTGTGGAAGAGGACTGGAGCACGGTCTCCGATGACTCTGAAGAAGATGCCTGCACTTCCTGCAGAAAGAGGGGCAGAGAGGACAGCCCTGAAGAGAGGCCTGCCAAGAGGAGGAGAGGAAGGTGGGATGGTCCAGAAGAGGCGCCTGTCTTCACATCTGGCTCTGTCTCAAGAAAGAGGGGCAGAGAGGACAGCTCGGAGGATTGTCCTGCTAAGAGGCACAGGTGTGATGATGACGATGACAGTTGGAGCACCTGCTCAGCGTATGAGGAGAAGGCTGTGATGGCGAGGAGGAAGAAGTCACTACACATTATGACGTCGGCCCTCCTATACCTATAGGAAATGTTATTCGCCTTGAACAGCCTTTTTTGTTCTTCATTATATTATTGTTGATACATAATGTAATACACCAGCCTTGGTATGTGGATCCTCTCCATCCCATACCACTTGGTGATGATGATGAAGGATGGAGCACAGACTCTAGCAGTGTGGAAGAGGACTGGAGCACGGTCTCAGAGGACTCTGAGGAAGATGCCTGCACTTCCTGCAGAAAGAGGGGCAGAGAGGACAGCTCGGAGGAGAGTCCTGCTAAAAGGCACAGGTGTAATGATGACGATGACCATTGGAGCACCTGCTCAGGACCTCCGTATAAGGGCCAATTATAGTCCAAATGTGGTCGTTGTGGACATCTTTTCAACGTCTAATTTAAACTCGTTTTAGACATTGTTTTTATACAGCTACTATAGGCTCTGTGCATAACTGTAGTCCCATTTCAGAAGGTGGCATACTGTTCCAGATCATTTTCCAATAACTTCATTTGATTGTCTAAGCAGCAGATAACTGGAAACGCATACACAGGTGTAATCAAAAATACAGGGCTGCTGGTTGTGATATACATTTTCAAAAATCATCTCAAATTCTGGTTCAAAGTCCTGTTCTCCACAATGGGCTAATTAGTCCGTAGTAACAGTGAATCCTCCACCTCCATGTCTTTGAGGTGCATGCTTGAGGTGCTCTGAAGCGTGCATCCTGATGCGGCCTCATCAAATTTCATGACTCCATCTGCACAAGCAGAGAAAGACAAATTATTTAGATGCAAAGGCAATCTGCACCCCATATTTGTAAGCAAAAATATGTTGCCTGTGCATCCACTACCAATACTGGATAAATACAAAACCATCTCAGCAACTGTTATGATAGCCATGATAGACCTTTTTTTTTTTTTTTTTTTTTTAAATGTCAGCAAGGAAGGAAATGTTTTGTCCAAAGTCATTATTTACAGATTGGTCAACATGAAAAAAGGGCTTTTTGCCCATTTTCCCCTTCCCTTTCATATTAAATCTCGCTATCAGGCCGTTCGTGAAGAGCCTAAAGAAAAATAAATTTCAATAAATTAAAGTAAATGATATATGTAGGGATAACATTACACATGTCATAAACCATTACTAGTTGATCAGTGTCCCCTAGGGTGGTCCTCCTTTTATCCCTCTACTAATCTCCTTGTCAAGAACAGCTGAGGAATATTCCAGAAAGCAGGTTATGTGGAAAAAAGAGTAAGTTAACCCTGAGATGAGTTTCCCTCATCTCAGGGTTAACTTACTCCCTAATTATTGTGTTTTGGAACACAATAATTGTAAAATAAAGTTTATATTATATAGAGCTTTTTTTTATAAAAAATGTTTCATTGGCCAAAATTGTAGTTTGTAAATTGAGTAGTTAAACTACAAAAAATGATCCAAAAAGTAGTTGAAATACTTGATGCAGCACAAAATATGAATGTAGTTTAACTACCAGCAAGTTACAGTAAATTGTAGTTATGTAGTTAGTAGATGAAGTCTCCCCAACACTGCATCTGACATGATGGACACCAAGCCACGGCTATAATTGAAAAGCAGTTTCTGTGGACAGAGAGAACAATGTAGGAAGAGAGAGGGTGGTACTATTAAAAAAGTGTCTCTCTCTTGCCCAGTGTCTCTTCTCACACTGCCAATAGGTCAATACTTACCATCCCAAGGCAATGGGAAGGCCCATCTCTCAGTCTTGGTCACCACATCTGCACCACAGAAAATCTGTTTTAGTTACCAGATGACGAAACTTTGAACAGATTTATTAGAAGAGAAATAATAAATCTGCAATATTGTAACGATTAGAGGTACATCTATTAAACTCACTGAATTGCAAAGTGCTTTGATGAAAATTGCAGTGTTTAGTCTGCGTTCACACTGTCACTGCAATTAGGAATTGTATCCTATCATGATAGGATGTAGTGGCATTGTGAACGCAAAGTAATCCTATTTCCCCGTGATAGGAACCAATTCCTCGATTAGGACTAATTAATTAGATAACTCACCATTGCAAGGTCTGTCATGGGGGGGTTGCTGAGATCACTGTGTCTTGATCTTTCATCGTGTCTGGACCTGGCTGGGAGCCTGGAGGCATCACTACGGGAGCGGTCATGTCTGTACCTGATTGTACAAGATACAAATATATTTATTTGTCACATATAATTATACAAAGTAATACGGCAGTGATATGAAGACTGTGTGCCTCGCACCATCACTGTGCTGTGACCCGTCATGTCTGGACCTGACGGTGAGCCTTGAACCATCACTGTGCCAGGACTTGGACCTGGACCTGTGGGTGATTCTCATGAACATGGTACAACTCATAGCAAAAATCTAAAACCATTGTATACGCACATAAACACACCCTTTTTATAAAATAGGATCTAATTTTAATTTTCAATGTGAAATTATAACCTATATGCACATTTTTTAGGTATTTTCAGACATTTTTATTCTCACTTTGAGGAAATAAATTCATTACCGTAACACATTTTTAATTAAGAAATATGAAACCACAAAACTTTTTTTTCACCTTTTTTTGGACACCAAGGACTTCAATGTGCACAAAGAAACAGGTATCACCAAAAATAAGCATTATTAACAAAAAATATGATTTTAATGCAAACAATTATTTCATCACCGTAACATTTTGACAATTTTTTACATCAATTTTGATTGTGTTTTTGTGTCAAATCATTAAATCGAAAAAACAACACAACCACAGTATAAAGGATTTGACACATTTTATGAAGGGATTAAAAATTAAGAGTAATTAGTTCATCTTATTTCAATAAATCATCAAATAATCAACATAGCGGTAATGAAAAAAGTATATCGGTAATGAATAACAATATTTCGGTAATGAACACTTCATAACTACACTATATTTAACTACACAAACAATAAAATGCCACCTACTCCTTAACTAACAAACCATATACGAAATGGGGAAATGCGGACCCAAACAATCTTAGTAAACAAGAACAGACAGTTTTGACACTGCCAGGTGACAATTCATTTAGATTTCTTTTTGTACTTGGCCCAGATCTCTGGCACCACACAGAAGTGTCTCGCAGTCGAAGAGGAAGGCAGTGGTTCGGGGATAATTACTTTGATGTCCTCCAAATAGTACCAAACCTTTTCGCCAGCAAATCTAATCGATGGAATATAGAAGCGGTTGTCACCAGCACAGCTCATGGTATCAACCTCGTACTGACCACTGGCAATCTGGATTAATGAATAAAAAAGATACATTAAAACAGCAGAAAGTTGAACATCAACAGTATTAAGTGTAACAACTTGTCCAACACTATTATTATGTGATTATGACTTCCACCTTTCTTATTACATGTTGACAATCTGAATTCAATATTTACACACTTGACTTCTCTGCTTTCAACTCGGAGTCTTAAACCTACCTGTGTTACAGTGCCAGGATAGAGGTCTCCGTCGTAGTCCACAAGGACCCATGTTCCGACTTTGATGGTCTCTGCAGACTCCTCTGGATCCCTGTCGGCAAAAACAAACTCCTTTGGGGAGAAGCAGTCACACGATTGGCTACAGAAGCACGAGACCTCTCGAAACCTGATTCTCCCTGGCTCAGTAGCAACAACCTGTGGAGACATTAGTTAAGTTTAGTTTTATTTGCAAAAACACTAAAATAGATGGTCTTATCTATATAATTTGCACTGAAATAAATAATGCAAATTTACAAAAAATGTTGGAAAAGAAAGGAAAAGCACCAAACTGAAAACAGCAGAATGATAAGTGAGCGTGAATTTGTTTAGGTGCACATGTAGGAACAGGGTGCTCACCTGATGTATTTTCATAGTCCCTGGGACTGATTTAAGGGATGGTGGAAGCAGTTCCCCACATTTCTCAATGTTCTCCTCTGTCACCTCAAAAAGCTTCACAGATGATTGCTTTGTTAGATTCTCCAACAAAGCAGAAGCATTTGGGATGTCTGTGCCATAGGCCACCAAACGATCTGCCAAGTTTTTAAGAGCCCCTCCTACTCCGTCAGGAGCTCCCTTCCCATGAGAGGCTTCAGTGAAGTTCCATGTCACAGTCTTAAAGCCTTTCATAAAAGGCACTGTGGACGCTAGGTAGAACGCCAATTTATTTCGGTACTGTGATGTTGGTCCATCCGATAAAAAGTGGATATTTTTTGCCAGGGGATGGCTTGATCTAATATGCTCCAAGACTGGCTCCAAATGTGCCCATGTGGCGACAGCATTGTGCTGTAGGCTACCAGATACAGTTGCAAATGATTCAGCTTGTCCACCAGTGAAGTACATCACCCCTGTATGGAGTGTGACTTGCTGGTGGGATCCACCAAAGTGAGTGTCTTTGATTTCCTTACTCCATTTGCATGTGTAATTTTCACTATAATCTACATGGACTACAACATCATGCTCAGTCAAGGTTTCTTTCAATTTTTTAATACATGTGAACTGGTGCCCAATATTATATAAATGAGTACAGACACGGGGCAGGTCTGTCTTTGTTAGCTCTACAAGCTTCTCAATGTTAGCAACTTTCTTGTCCAGGGTTGTGGTTTTCATGTCGATCTCATTCATAGTGCCATCCTGCAGTTTTTTGGTCACTGGTGTTGACCTTGTCACCCACTCACTCCATGACACAATGTTGTTTTTTGTTGTGGGATCTAAGACCACAGGGAATGTAAGATCCTTGCAGGCTTCACATCTGCCATACATGCAATCAGTGTTTTCTATATCACAGACAGATGAAGCCACCAGATTAGTAATGGATGCTGTATTTATTATCCCAAGCTGGTGCAATTTTTTTACTTTACTTGAAAAATTCTCATGAATTTTACAGGCACATGTTTCTCTGTCTGAGACCTTTGGTCTCACTATCCAGAAGGGCTTCAGCTTAAAAAACTGGGAGCGGGACACATTCAGGTCTGGGTTCTCTCTGAGGAATCTCTTGTGGAGATTTTCCATAGTATCTGAGAGGAACCTCTTCCTGTAAATTTGTCCACCCTTCCTGACCTCCCCAGCTTTACCATTTATTACTGTGGACACATCATCTCTGTTTAGGAAGAGTCTGACGTTGTCACCCATCCTTCTTCTTTTGCTTCTTTCACACTGTTTCTTGTGGTTCTCTCTCCTCTTTTTGGCTTGACTTGCAAGCAGCACTGTGGATCTGTGTTTCTCCATCCGTTTCAATTTTTTCCTCAGACAGTCTAGTTCCTTATTTTTTTTACTGAGTATCTTTTGTGCCTTCCTTAGTTTGTCTCTCAGTTTGTGTGGTTGTTTTCGTTTTGGTGTTGATGTTGCGGGTGGCTGATAATGGTTGATGTCCAATGATTGGGCAATCTTTTTAGATGGTCGGGGTTGAGGTTGAAGGTTGGGGTTTGCATCCACATTGTCATCTGAGGGAGGGGTTTCATTTAATATATTTTGGACTGTGCGTTTCTTTTGGTTGTATCTGTTGGAATTTCCCCTCCATTTTTGTCTTTGTTTCTGCAGCTGCCTGGGTGTCAGGTCTGCAGCTGCCTTTAGCAACCCCTTTTCCTTGCGCTTCTGATACCTGTTAAAATATGAGATGTATCAGTAGGAACACTGCTATGAAATTACTTCTACAACTGAATTACTTCTGAGACAGCAACTTCTTCAGCTTACTACATACTTTACTGGCGCTGGAAGGACCTTTCCTGACCTAATACTGTAATAGTTACAGTATTATGCCTCTTGCTTTCACAAAAATGTAACATCTGTGTGTGTGAGTATAGTGTGTGTGTGTGTGTGAGTGAGTATAGTGTGTGTGTGAGTGAGTATAGTGTGAGTATAGTGTGTGTGTGAGTGTAGTGTGAGTATAGTGTGTGTGTGAGTGTAGTGTGAGTATAGTGTGTGTGTGTGTGAGTGTAGTGAGTATAGTTTGTGTGAGTGTAGTGTGTGTGTGAGTATAGGGTGTGAGTGTAGTGAGTATAGTTTGTGTGAGTGTAGTGTGTGTGTGTGTGTAGTGTGTGTGTGAGTGAGTGTAGTGTGTGTGTGTGTGTAGTGTGAGTATAGTGTGTGTGTGTGTGTGTGTGTGTGTGTGCGCATGTGTGTAGTGTGAGTATAGTGTGTGTGAGAGTGAGTATAGTGTGTGTGTGTGTGTGTGTGTGTGTGAGTGAGTGTAGTGTGAGTATTAAGTGTGTGTGTTCCGTAATAGAAACTGCTATTCTCTTTCCTTCTTTAGGCCTACCTTTCTCTTTCCTTTCTCCTATACTCCTCTAGAAGTTCTGGTTGGCTATAAATCTTCTGCCTATGTTTCTCCACCCTAGCTCTTGATGCAGCCCTCTTCTGTTCACTTCCTTTTGCCCTTCATATTAAGGAATATTAGTTAGCACAAATTAGCATAGCAATTTAGTAAGAAAAAAACGATATAAAAAACTGTTTAATTAAGGTATAATAAACAATAAAATACAGTAATAAAGTTTGTATGTACTATAAATGTATGTTATTTTTAAAAAAAAGAAACTATTCATCACCGTAATATTATCTTTCATTACTGTAACAGGCCTCACATTACGTGGTAATGAAAGCTGCGCATTACGGTAATGAATGACTTCCTCCTAAGCTAGCTTAAAATGCTAGCATGCTATGATGACTCAGCTAAAAAATTTTCGCCAACAGTTTGAGTTCCCTAATATCTTCTTTAAAGTAAACTATCTAATTGATAACTTTTTAAGAACATGATATATTACACATTACGGTAATGATCACCTATGGTGTGGAAATAGGCATATGCAAGGAGAAACATAACAATTATTATGATCAAAACATGTCAAACAATCTTACCTTGTAGCCATCTTTTGTCTTCTCTTCTTTGTGGTGCATTGTGGGTCAAAATAACTTTATTATAAAAAATTCTGTGATTATGAGAGGACTGTGAACACAGTGCAACGGTAATGAAAGCGGCACATTCGGACACTCCATTTTCTTCAAATATTTGTAATTGCATAATAGGAAATCATTATATATTATCAAAATCTGTTAAATTATATCGTTTCAAACTAATTTATATGTATTTTCATGAACTTGCTTGAATGTTTATAATCCTAAATTGAGGTGAAAGCATAATATTTTTCTTTGGAAGCATTACGGTAATGAATTTATGACTCCGAAATCAGGTAAAAAACATAAAAAATACTATTTTGGTAACCAACAATGAACTGCGCCACATAATACACATAATGATTGTTCAAATAAAAGCAAATTATTTCTAGTTTTCACGAGTATGGCCCTAAAATCTTCTAAGACATACCAAAGGTTGGGTTCATGAGAATCACCCCTGTATCTGGAGACATCGCTGTGTCTGGACCTGATGCTGGATCTAGTGTCATTTAAATTTAATCACTTGGCCATACATTTATAAATGACAATAAAATGCCATGTTTTAACACTGAAAAAGACTAACCCCTTCTGGTTGGAGACCAACCAGTAGAAGCCAGCCGCTACTGGCGCTGTGCCTTGTCCTGCTTCTTTACCTGGAGAAATAGCCATCCCTTGCACGACCTTGCAATTCCTTTTTTAGTGCGCTTCTTCGTCAATCTAATCACCTCCTCATCGTCCTCCTCCTCTGCCTGAATGGTCAAGTTGTAGGTCTCACATTCACAATGCATATCTAGAAGTTAGACAATTCAACTTAAGACAAACAAACAAAAAATCTTCAACAATATTTTCACTTGGAATTGCATTTAATTTTCTATTTGTCTAAGCAAAACTTGCCTGAAATAATTTTTATCTTGATTAATTGGAATGTCATCCTGGGGATTAATTTTGTCCTTCATAGCTTTTTGTGGCGCTCATTTTACGTGCCCATCCGACGGTTTTCTTTTTCCTGACGATCCAAATGTCAGGAACTACATCCTCCTCCTCTCGTACATGACCTGGAAAGGACAGCATATGCATGTTACTTTAAGTTTTTAACAGAAAGGTGACAGAAATGAATATGCGATGTGAGTCACTAATGACTACATTAGAGAGTCAGCCCAGGTTAAGTTAGTGGATAAAGCAAAAGAGGAGAGGTTGAGAATATTTGGATGTGCGGAAGAGCGATGAGGGTTACACTGGGAGTAGGATTGTGGCAAGAGGAGAGAGGGAGGCCAGGGGATGTTTATGAATGCAGTGGGAAGGGACATGCAGGAGTCACAGAGGAAGATACAGAAAGAAACAGGTGATCAGCTGTGATGACCCCTGAATCTAGCTAAAAGAATAAGAAAATTCAACCTTAATATGTATGTTTCAGACCATGGTGAAGGGGTATGAGGACAAAGCCACCAGTTTCTTGCGGGAGGAAGGCCACCTTCCAGAACAGATCTCGCAGTAGTCCATTTTTCATCCTGACATGACCGTTTCCTATGCACACTATATTCAGAAGTCCAGAGCTACATGGTTGGTGAAAAAATGGTGAAGTGTGACGCTGGCGCAGGATTTCACAAGCAAAAGTACCATCTGCATTTTTTTGTCGAACAAAAGCAAAGCTGTCTTCTTTCAAAATAAAACAACAGTCCATTTCTCTGACAGAAGCAAACACTTTAGGGTGTATTTGGCTCTCGTTCACTTCTGAATGTTCGATTTCTGGTAACGCCTGGTTACTTTTTCCAGGGCACTTCTCCTGCTCCTCACGTCTTTCTTGATTTGTTGTAGGTAGTTTTCAAATGGAAAACAGGAAATGTCATTTAAGGAAACAGTTGAAGTGGCTGGCATCTTCATGGAGATGAAGTAGTCCTTGTACATTGTATACAGGAAAGGTCTTGCCATACAGGTCAGCACAGCACATGGTAAAATGTTTGGCGCGCGCACGCACAGAGAGATCCATTCATTATTTCCCAACTCGTTTGTTTTATTTTTATACCCAAAACGAGGTTACTTTGTCTAGTGACAAAGCTAGTCATTGATTGTTGATCTGTGGACGGTCCCACGCCTTCTGCTGGGTGCCTCGATCTCAAATGGCTGTGCATAGTTGTTGTAGACGTGTGATATGATAGCTTTACTGCACAGAGTTTACACTGCACCTCATTTTCGTTTTTTTTTTTTTTCAAGTTGTTCCACACGGAACTTTTTGATGGCTGTACTAGTCTCTGCATGTTTCTCCGTTTGTAGAAGAGCATTTAGCTAACGTTAGCCCTATGACGTTAGCCCATCCACACCACTATAGCTAATCTTATACTACCCTTGTGCGGATAGGAGCCAAACTGTACGCCAAAAAAGGAGGAGATAAAAAGACGATAGTTCATATATTTATTTATGCTTTAGGTTCAATAGGCTTTATTTTGTCACTATACAGAAGTACAGCGAAATAACAGCAATCACCCCGTCTGTACATATACAACATACAATACATAATAAGACAGACATAACCGGATGACTGAGCACAATAGAGAGGAGAGAAAAGGAAAGAAACAAGAGCAGAGAGGAGGAGAGAACTTTAGTTGCATTAACTATTCGATTTTTTACAATGGAACGAATATTCGAATATTCGAAAATCGTGACCCATCCCTACTAGGCTGTATTTCAAATAAAATACAACTAAAAAAATGAACTGCAAAATAATAGGCTAGTATAACCTCACATCTAAAATAAGACTCCCTTTGATAAACACTTGTGATATGTCAGACAGATGTTACCCGCTGTGATTCCTCCTGACAGCTTCTTATCCTGCACAAATTTCATGATGAGGGCCTTAATTTTTTGCAGGCACGTCTGGTTCATTGTGCATCTTTTGGGGGTGCAGGCACATCATATTTCGGACAGAGGGGTACTTCAGGGGGCACTTCGATAGAATGTTCTGACAAATTGGCACTCTGGCTGTCTTGCATGAACAGCAATACATCATGCTCAAGTCACATGTCACCTGAAACATCAAATAAACTCTCCCTACGTGTAACTTACACTACACAACATTTGACAGATCCAGTTAATATGTTGTTACGGATAGGTTTGAATTTCTTTCCTTTTGGTTTATTGGTAGAGCAGAGCTGGGTGGGAAAACCTGAGAGGTGGCAGCTATGCAGGTTATTGGTTGTCTGTGGTGACGGGTCACTTCCTGCTCATCTGTTTGGAATTAGGAATCAGATGGGAGCCTGCAACCACCCATCTCTCTCGCTCTCCACGACTACACACACATAAACTGAACTATCCTTGCCACCACAAGCGGGCTGGCGGCTCACGGGAGCTGCGCTGGGACTCTTCAGACCACTGAGGGGAGACGTACTCACGGGGGGTCCGGAACGTCACACGGCTGCAATAACCGTAAGCATAAGCATAGCTGCCAGGTAGTTGCCACAAGGGTCAGCTCTGACTTACCAAGGTCTCCCTTTCATTCTCTAACTCTTAAAGGGGAATACTACGGAGTGACCGGTCTGGCATAGGGCTTGTTGAGGGTAGCAGTAACAATGTCAACTGCTTGATGTCAAAACAAGTAATCTGATCTCTTCATTTTTCAACATAAATACTTCACTAGTCAAGTGACTTTGCAGCTGATAGTCAGGGTTCTTGCACCATTTTAAAAGTAAAATTTAATGCTTTTTAAGACCTTTTTAAGACCTCAACAAATATAATTTAAGACCCAAAAATGTCATAATTTCTTTGGAATATTCAATTTATTGCCTCCTACAATGGAAATCAAAACTTAACGTTTTCCATTTGTTATCAATTATGTACACTGTGTAAACTCTGCAAAAACACTTTTTCATGAGACCTTTTATAGTATAATAACTAACAATAACACTTCCAACACTGTTTGGCCAATATAGATGTAAACACAATCAGATGCAGAACAGACGCAACATAACATACATAAATTAGATTACATTAAACAACACAATGCATTGCATGAAGGAACCATATAGAATAATGAAAATAATAACACTTAAGGCAGACTCCATCATGGCTCAGTGGGAGACAGAATAATAATACTTCCAACACTTAATCTTCGTGTCATCCTCCTGGGTCAAATTGACCCCGTCTGTTTTAACTGCTCCTTCTTTCCGCCCTTCCTTCCGTCTGTTCTTCCTTCCTCACTCCTTCTTTCCTCCCCCCTACCTTCCGCCCTTCTTCTTTCTTTCCTCCCTTCCTTCATCCCTCCTTTCCTTCCTTCCCCCCTCCTTTCCTCCCTTGACTTGAGGACAACAGGAGGGTTAAAGCAGTCTCCATCATAATAAGTCCTTAAAACAGCCTGTCCCAAGCCAAAAATTTGACAAATAATGTACATAACTGTTTGAAAAACAACACAAATGTTATCACATGACTCTTCATGAGAGAAACCAATGAATAGAGAGGTCCATTGTTTTGTAACATCCCAAATTCTTCTCAAGACGTGGCGTAGCTCTGCCGCTCTCTTCTCAATTTCACGGTCTAGGTCCACCAACTCCCCTCTCTTTTCCTTGCATCTTTTTCTCATGGAATTGGATTTAGTGATAAGTTCTGCCATCTTGGTCCCTGCTGTATTCTCAGCCTTCTCTGCAAGGCTATCTGCGTCCTTCTCTAGAGTTTCACACACAGTTGAGATTGTTCTTCTTTTCTTGCGTAGCTCTTCAAGCTCATCTTCAACCTCTTTTCTCTTGTTCGTCTGGTTTGTCTTTTCCTTTTTCTTCCTCTCATCTTCCAAGAAGATCCTGTACCGGTTGCGTGCAGATGCACACTCATTTAGCAGTTCTTTAGTTAGTGGAACTTTGACCACTCCACCACACATCCTCACACAGTCGCAGATTAGTCTCTGTAAGACTATAGTGTCTTCGTTCATATTGCACATCTCCACCTCCTTGTTTATGGAGAACCCACGCTCCACAGTAGCTTGTCCATGGGACAGAAGCAGCAGCTTTTCCACAAAGCTCCAAAGTTCCACATATCCGTTCATGGCCTTATGCAGGAAGCTGTCAACACGCGATTTTCCATCCAATGCACTGAAGGCCATGAATTCCTCTCCTCTGGCCTCACTGAAGAGGAACTTGTGGAATTGTTGTGCAATCTTATCACTTGCATTTAGATAAAGATGTTGTTTTGTTCATGCTTTCATCAAACATGACAACATATGGCTTCTCGGTAATGCTGCGCGATAGCTCCTTCTTTATGAATGAAGCAATGCCATATCTGGCAACATATGCAGTTTTATTTTCACCACAGGTGAATGACTTCGCTAGCTGCGAATCTGGGAACATAGCAGCAAAGACGCCACGTATGTCCTCGTTGGATTTAAATGAATTATGCCTCGTCACGGTATGGAGAACCCACAGTACCTCTGCCTTTTGGACGTCTGGCGGTGAAATGAAATTTGTCATAGCCGACTGAGAGGTGGCGTCTGAATGTGTAACCTCCTTAGGTCTTGATGAAAACATTGCAGGGATTAGCCTGGCCCCGCTATGGCTAGCTGCTGTCACATACCGCTGGTGCTTTCCTCCTCTCATATGCGACTCGACGGCTTTGAGCCCCATGGTCCCTAATGAAAAGGTCTTTTTGTATAATTTGCACATTGCCTCATTTCTGTTTTCAGCCGGTGCCAACCACCTCCTAAATGTATCCTCTTCCAGCCACTTGTCGTTGAATTTACACTTTCCCATCTTGTTACTCTGTTGAACCGTTGAACCTCATCTCTACAACCGCACCACTCAGCCCGACGTCAACGTCTGTAGCCGACGTACCGTAAAACAGCTATTAATCACGGAGACTCTCATTCCACACCATACTAAATCTACAGTCTACGTACTACATTAATCAACTATTAGATGTTTTACGGTGGGACACTGTACTTTCCCATCATCTTTAAACCCACGGGCTAAAAATGTAATACCTACAGCAGGGGTCACCAACTATATTCGTCAGAGGGCCAGAATTTTACCGGACAGTCACCTTGGGGGCCGGACCCTCAAATGAAAATTAAATAAAAATCTAATTTTGGCATAACATTATTATTTGATGTTTATTGTTTATATTTTTTCCATTTCATTACAAAACTGAAGGCATGTTTAGCCTTTATGAGTCAGGCTCCTATCACCTATACCACAGTCAACCACCAGGAGTGATAGAGATATTTTGCCTCAACTCAATTAAGTCAACTTTATTTATAGAGTATGGTGGCCGAGAAGGGTCATAACACATCAGGGTTTCCCACAGCACTTTACAGCTAAGGTGGCCGCCTAAGCAACACACGCCTGCCGCCTTAACTAACGTCTTCAAAAAATATATATAAATAAATAAATAAAATAAATAAATCCAACCAACGTCTGCAGCGGCCCGGAACCGCTGTGTACTTCGACCCTGAACGCACCTGTAGCTCTCTGTACCTCCCGCTAGCATAACACAGACAAGCTAACAGTGATATTAAGTTTAAGGAAACAAACACAGACCGCTGGTTAAAACATAAATCTACATCATCTGATCCGGGAACCTGCTCAGAAAGAAACAGAGGAGCCTGAAAAACTAATGAAAACAGCGACATGTGATGTCAACATTAACAACGTTAATCCTCAGACAGGTAACTGTGACGTTACTATAGTAACAAGTTTCAGGCTAACTGTGACGGCTAACTGTGACGTTACTATAGCAACAAGTTTCAGGCTAACCGGCTCAGAGTAAATGAACGGCTCCAACTAAACAGGTGATATTAGCGGCATAATGTGTAAAATGCTGCGATGTTTTGATGTTTTATCAGCTGATGTTACAAAACGTCAACTTTATTTCCACCACCTTAACTAACACATTTTCTGCGGGAAACCCTGCACATGCAAATGCCAAAACACCTGCAAACTCAGAAAACACCTTCATCAATGTTAAAAATATTCACAACACGAGCAAATAGGGAAACGAACTGCAAACTAGATGAAAACAGAAATGTTTCCAGGGGGACCATAATCAGCAACGGACCCACACGGGGGCAACAGCGCCCCCTATAAATTAAAAACGAATATAGTCATATAACACACCGCTTTGAACGTTTAACAATTACTGAGTACTTAATATGTTGGAATTACACATTACACTTACCTCTTTGGAAACAACTCTGTGTTTCTTTGTTTTCGGAAACAGGATGTGGGTCCGTCATTTGTTTTTGCATTTGCATGTGTTATGACCCTTCTCGGCCACTGTAATAGAGCACTTGAAAAACAAACACCACGGAAGTGATAGGAAAAGGCCTCTTAACACAGGTAAAATGGCACTCTCAAGGGTTGAAAGTTGATGTGGAAAACAGATCCTTCAATGATGACTGGACTGAAAAGTACACATTTATCATGCCAACCTTCCAAAATGCGTCACCTGTATGCCTTATTTGCAACGAAACCGTTGCTGTTGCAAAAGAATATAATCTGCGCCATCACCACCACACTAAACATACAAATTTCAAGGATTCATATCCTGAGCAGTCAGAGGCCCGTCAGAGAAAAATCGCCACATTGAAATCTGCCTACTCCCGTGCAAGTGGCATTATTACTCGAACTTTAACTGATCAAGAGAGAGTAACGTGTGCATCTCTGCAGGCTGCCTGGGTGCTTTGCAAACATAACCGCCCTTTCACGGAAAGTGAGGTTTTAAAGGAGTGCATGGTCACCGTTCTGGAGGAACTTGTTATTATATACGAGTTATTGCATCTGTGAAACAAATACCTCTCTCTGCTTCAACTGCTGCACGTCGTGTACACGTCTTGGCAGAGCATGTCCAGCAAGCTGTCATTGACGGGATCAAGGAAGCCAAATACATTTCACTGGCTATTGATGAGTCCACTGACAACACGGATATTTCACAGTTGTGCGTTTTTGTCAGATACTTTGATGGCAAAGATTTCCGAGAGGAGCTGCTGACATTGCTTCCTCTGGAGGACAACACCACTGCTGACATCATCTTCGGAAAACTGGAGGATTTTTTTAAAAGCCATGGATTGTCCCTGGATAAAATCAACCCGACAGTGACAGATGGTGCACCTGCCATGATTGGCAAAAACAAGGGTCTGGTGAGCAGAATAAAGACTGTCGCTCCTAAAACTAACGCACTTCACTGTATTATCCATCAAAGCGTGCTGTGCGCAAAGCTAAGCGGTGAGCTCAAAGAGGTGATTGAGAAAACAATGAAAATTATTAACCACATCAGAGGAAATTCAAGCACGCAGCACCGCCTGTTCCGCAAATTTGTGCTCGAATCCCAGGCTTCTCATGATGACCTGTTACTCCACAATGATGTGCGCTGGCTCAGTAAGGGCAAAGCACTGGAGCGCTTCGTTGAACTCCGTGCCCAAGTAGTGGATTACCGTAAATTCCGGACTACAGAGCGCACCTGATTAAAAGCCGCATGCTCTAATTTTAGAAAGAAAATCAATTTTGTACTTGTACAAGCCGCACCGGATTTTAAGCCGCAGGTGTCCCACGTTGTAATATGAGATATTAGCTAGGGTTGGTCCGATCGGCGATGCCTGACAGCCATCACGCAACCATCCCCCCCTCTGACTACACACATTTAGGGCGCACTAGGCAATTGTACCATCCGTGTCCAAGCACGTTTGCCCCCTAAAGTCCGGATTATTTGGCTTGTGCGTTGTGAGTGCAAGTGTACCCTGCTTGAGGGAGGCAATTTTCCCGGGAATCCCAGGAAATCGACGTTGTTTTAAAAGGCAACATTAGCTGAGCCCTGGTCATTTCAAGCAACACTAAATGCGAGTGAGGAGACATTATGCATATGGGTTCCCAATCCGACCATTTATTGTGTATTATTTTGTCATTATTAAGGCAAAAGAACTCAATTTATGTCCATGGACATTATAATGAATAGGCTATAGGCTTAATATTAGTTTACATCCAGCGTGCTGCGTGGACTTCATTACACCCGCTGCTACCACAATTTTCACATGGTAAGTTTATTGTCTGTGACTGTGACCCTCATAAAAGTAATATTTTACAAATCTGCATTATATAAATTAACGAAATTCGTTAAAGTAAGTCATTTGGTCTTACTTTTACTGGAGTAATCTACCGCGTTCGCACCTGTCATTATAGCCTACATCTTGTATTGGAAAACTTTCAATTAAAACTTACCTACTGAGCAAACTCTCCCGTTCTCTCTCTATGAACGAGTCGGACAACAATGTGTATCAAACATGAAGCAAAGTGAAAAAATAATAAAGTACGTAACAACATCACCCACAAACAAAAAAAACAAACATGCATTAGCCGCACCGTAGTAAAAGCCGCAGTGTTCAAAGTGTGGGAAAAAAGTAGCGGCTTATAGTCCAGAAAATACGGTATTTGAAACAAAGTAAATCAAAAGCGGCAGCTGACCATCTCCGCATCATGCAAGACAGAGAATACATGTGCAACGTTGCGTTTTTAACAGACATTTTCTCCCATTTGAATACACTTAATCTCCAGCTGCAAGGAAAAGAAAAATCAGTGGTGGATTTGGTGGAAAAACTTGATGCCTTTGGGAACAAACTTGATGTGTTCCACGCAGATTTGTTGTCAGGGAGGCTGCTGCACTTCAACACACTGAAGACGGTGGGAGAAAGCAACGTAACACACAAGATGAAGACATTCATCACACAATTAAAAGACAACTTCTCCGCTAGATTCAATGACTTTTTCATTTCCAGGGATGTCATTGGATTTGTGCGTGACCCATTCACCATAAGCCCAAGCGGAGAATTCTCCACAAACGCGGTGAAAATTATGCTGTTGGACGAGGTGGCCATTCAGAGCGAGCTGGCTGAAATCCAGGCCGCAGGTGACATGAAGGCTGCTCTCCTTGGTGCTGAAAGGCTGAGCGCATTTTGGGTGTCTTGTCCCGAGGACTATGGCACATTGAAGATGCTGGCTATGTATGTGCTCACCATGTTTGGGTCAACCTACACCTGCGAGGCTGCGTTCTCCAAGATGAACTCGATAAAAACATACGAGAGGAACCGACTGTCAAACCAGTCTTTGTAGGACTGTTTGCGCATAAGTCTGACAGCGGCCAAACCTGATGTGAAAAAGTTGGTGTCAGAGGGGAAATGTAACTTCAGCCATTAACACTAGGACCGCCAACATTCGAACACTCCCTTTAACCGCCGCTAGCGGTCCGCCAGACCGCTATATGTAATTTCATTGTTTGTGTTGTTTTAACCCTTCAGGTGTATGGGGACATGGGAAACAACTTACTGTCACATAGTCAGGCAATCAATACCAGTCATTGTTTAGTGTACAAGCTACTCGTTCAACAGTTAAACACAAGATTACTAGGAAAAGGAGAGAAATGAGACAAGGATCAAAGAGAATGCGGCTGCGGGGGAGGAGGGGGTATCAGTCAAAGCACAAAGCAAAATTAAAATTATAATATATATATTATAATAATAAATAATAATAAGTGCACCTGATGCCGTTATGGATATATATATATATATATATATTATATATTTATTTATTTGCTGCTCCGTGTTTCGCGTCCAAATGGACGAATTTGCCGCACAATGCTAAAATACAATAAGCCTACACTTATTTAAAATGTGTAACTTACCTCATTGCAGGCAGTAGTTTGTATTTTAATAAACATATGCACAATAAAAGAGAAACTCAGAAACAATGGGGGAATAGTAATAATAATAACCATATTTTTAATATAACAACAACTTAATATTGTTATTAATAATACAATTATATACAATGTAATACAATAAAATATCAGGCCATATAATAATAATGATAATAACAACAACAATGATAATAATAATAATAATACAAATCTATATGTACATAAACGTATGAACGTTACAAACAAGACAACAAATCTAAGTCTGTGGTACACAGCTGGCGCAAAAGAATAGAATAGAATAGAATGCCTTTATTGTCATTATACAAAGTACAATGAGATTTGAAGCTTCGCCATGAAGTGCACACATTAAATAGACATAAAATAGTCATTAAATAGACATAAAATGGACATTAAAATAGACATAAAATAAAATAGACATTAAAGAAAATTATGTACAGTAAAGGTGAAATAAGTGACTGTAGAGGTTAGCAGCACGTGGTTGAGGTAGCCATGACATTTTTAGTGCAAGTATGCTGTAATAATAGTGCAAAGGAATATGTCTGAGAGCATATTGATATGCAAATGGCGGTGTTTAAGACATATTGTAGTGCAGTGACAGATCTTGATTGGGTCTGGATCAGTTTCTTAGTGCAGGCTTGAGTTGAGTATGGTGACGGCTCTTGGGAAGAAACTGTCTCTGAGTCTGTTTGTTTTGGCTGATATGGTCCTGTAGCGCCTGCCAGAGGGCAGCAGGTTGAAGAGGTGGTAGCCGGGATGTGTATGGTCTTTTATGATGCTCATTGCCCTTCCTAGGCACCGGGAGTTGTAGATGGTGGACAGGGGAGATAGGGGGCAGCCGATGATCTTTTGTGCTGTGTTGGTCACCCTCTGTAGTCTTTTCCTGTCCGCTTGTGTGCAGCTTGAGTGCCACACTGACACAGCATAGGTCAGCAGGCTCTCAATGGCTGACCGGTAGAAGGTCACCAGCAGGTTGGTGCTGAGTTGCTCTTTCCTGAGCACTCTCAGGAAGTGTAGCCTCTGCTGCGCCTTTTTGACCAGTGCGGTGGTGTTGGCTGCCCAGGACAGGTCAGCAGAGATGTGGACCCCAAGGAATTTGAAGGTCTCCACTCGCTCCACACATCCGTCGTTGATGTACAGGGGGGCAGGAGCGGCTTTGTTCCGTCGGAAGTCCAGGATGAGTTCCTTAGTTTTGGAGATGTTCAGTGCCAGGTTGTTGAGGGCGCACCACTCACTGAGTCTAAGGACCTCATCTCTGTAGGCCGTCTCGTTCCCCTCTGTGATCATCCCCACCACCGTTGTGTCATCCGCGAATTTCACAATGATGTTCTCAGGGTGGGTGGGTCTGCAGTCGTGCGTGTAGAGTGAGTAGAGTAGTGGGCTCAGCACACAGCCCTGGGGCGAGCCGGTGCTGAGCGTTCGGGTGGATGAGAGGTGAAGACCCAGCTTCACGTGCTGGGGTCGGTTGACCAGAAAGTCCTTGATCCAGGAGCAGGTGGAGGATGGGAGCCCCAGGTTGGCCAACTTGGGGATAAGAATGTCCGGTATTATTGTGTTAAAGGCTGAGCTGTAGTCGATGAAGAGCATTCTGACATAGCTCCCCCTTTTCTCGAGGTGGCTCAGTGCAGCATGGAGAGCGGTGGTTATTGCATCCTCAGTGGATCTATTTGTCCGGTATGCAAACTGGTGTGGGTCAAGGGTGGGGGGGAGACAGGCTTTGATGTGTCTCAGTACCAGTTTTTCAAAGCACTTTGTGATGATTGGGGTGAGTGCTACTGGGCGGAAGTCGTTGAGATTGTTTGTGGGTGACTTCTTGGGCACTGGGATGATCGTGGCCGATTTTAGGCAGGCTGGGATGGTGGCTTGTCTCAGTGACAGGTTGAAAATGACAGTGAAGACTGGTGCAAGTTGGTCAGCACATGCCTTGAGTACTTTCCCTGGTACTCCATCCGGTCCTGTGGCCTTCCTAGGGTTGACAGCACGGAGCACACGTCTCACGTCCACTACCTCCACGGTGAGTGGGGTGGTGTCAGAGGTTGGTGTGGGATGTAGTGAAGGTTGGGGTGGTGTGGCTGAGTACTGGGCTTGGGACTCAAAGCGGGCAAAGAAGCTGTTTAGCTCCTCTGCCAGTGCTACGTCTGAGTCCCCAGGAATCGCAGCGGAGCCCTTGTAGTTGGTGAGGGACTGTATGCTCTGCCACATCTGTCGGGGGTTGTTGAGTTGCCCTTCTATCTTCCCCTTGTAGTCTGCTTTTGCAGCCTTGATGCCTCTCCTCAGGTTGGCGCGAGCTGTGCTGTAGAGTGCTCTGTCGCCGGATCTGAAGGCTGCATCGCGGGCCCGGAGAAGTGATCGGACCTGGCTGGTCATCCACGGTTTCCGGTTTGGGTACACCTGGATGGTCTTCTCCACAGTGACCATACCCATGCAGTACTTGATGTAGGATAGTACTGTGTCTGTGAATGTGGTCAGGTCCTCATGTTGGAAAGTCTCCCACTGTGTCTGTTCAAAGCAGTCCTGGAGTCGGGGGAGGGCGTCGTCAGGCCAGGTGATAATGGTCTGTCTTTTGGGCTTTGTTTTCCGGCTGAGGGGGGTGTATGCAGGGGCCAGGAACAATGAGAGGTGATCAGACTGGCCTAGGTGTGGAAGGGGTATGGCTCTGTACGCACTCTTGATGTTAGAGTACACGTGATCCAAAGTTTTATCCTCCCTTGTTGGAAATTTCACGTGCTGGTGAAATTTGGGCAAAACAGTTTTGAGATTTGCCTGATTAAAATCTCCTGCGATAATGTGCGCGCCGCATGGGTAGGCACGCTGGTGATTGTTTATGGCGTCAAGTAGTAGAGAGAGAGCGGTTCTTACATTTGCATCCGGTGGTATGTAGACGGTGGTGATGATAATGGCGGCCAGCTCTCTAGGCAGAAAGAAGGGTCTGCATCTCACCGACATGAATTCTAGGTCCGGGGAACAGTGTCTGTCCAGTACAGTGCTATTGTTACACCACCCTTCATTCACGTAGATGCAAAGCCCACCGCTGCATGCTCATGCGCCGCCAAAGCTCTCCACCCTTACGGTGCACTTCCCACACACAGGTCGCGCGCATCCTTTACAGGACACCTTTGTTTTGTTCTGCTGGCAGTGGCTGTTCACCTGACACTGCCGTCTTTGGTGACTCTGTTGCGGCTCTGCCAGTGGAGCTACTACTGGACCGGCCTTGGCGCACATGTGTTCCGCCCGCAGTTCTTTTGCCAGCTGCAAGATAAAGGCTCGTCTTGCTATGTTCACCGACAAGCACTTCTGGTAGAGAATGTGGGCGTTTATTGCAGCCATGTCCAGGAGATTGTAAAACACTGCTACTGGCCATCTTCTTGTTGCCCCTTTCACAGAATAAAGCCGTGCCATTTGATCCAGCACGTCAACCCCGAACTGTAATGATGGAAATTAGTGCAATGTAAATACGTTTGTAATAATAGTATAACAACAACAATTGTCACAGCCTACATACAACAAATATTAATTATTCCTTTATATGATAAAACCATCACATATGTTACCTTTGTGCTGTTATAATAGCTGACTGTCTCCGGCTTTTTCTTGGGATCACTCCCGATGGACACACTCTGGTGCATGGAGCTGAGGAGTGCCACGTTCTTTGAAGCTTTCCCCTGATATATAGTGAGAGTGGTGCGTTCGTTCTTCAGCACTTTAGTTGAAAACAGCTCTCCTCTCTGTTGCTGGACCGAAGGAGGAAGTTCCCGTCTGGCCTTATTGACTGTGCCAACCAGGCTGGTGTTCTTCCTCAGCAGATTTTTGGCGAGGCTGAGGGACGTGAAAAAGTTGTCCGTCGTGACATTTCTTCCCTTCCCCATGAAGGGCTCCACCAGCTTCATAACAACATTTTCACCCACACTTTGTTTTGCTGGTCTGGTTGGATGTCTGCCCAGGTATGGGAAGGCATTTAGCATGTACTTGGTTTCCACATCTGCAGCAATCCAAAATTTTATGCCAAATTTATCGGGCTTGTTTGCCATGTACTGGGTGAAGCGGCACCGTGCTTTTGTTGGGAACAGCTGCTCATCGACTGTTAAGTTAGCCCCAGGTTTGTAGCATGCAACGCAGTTCTCCACAAATCTCCCCCACACCTCTGACACCAATGTAAACTTGTCTGTGGAGAGACGAGCACGCCTGCTCTCCTTCTTATCAAAGCGCAGGTATCGCATGATCTCCCGGTACCTGCTCCTTGGCATCGTGGAATTGAAAAAAGACAACCCCCACTCCTCAGACCAAAGGCTCTCCATTTCAATATTTTTGTTAAACACTCCTCTAACAAAAAGAAGAGCGAGGAATGCCTTCAACTCTCCAACCGAGAGATCCCATTCAGAGCTCTCCTCAACACGATGTGCCTCTGCTACAGTGCACTGACAAATATTTTGTAGCATCTGCCTGTCAAGCAAGCACAAAAACGCGCTCTGAGCGTCTTCTATGTTGCGCTTAGCAAACGCTGTAGGACCGGCAGATTCTGTGAGGACATTTTGGGCTTGTTGTCTCCCTGAGTGTCCTCCAGGGGCGATGGCACTCCAGATTGTCCCATCTTTCCCCAGCTCACATGGGCTCGGGACTGCAAAACATAAATAGGTATTAATAGGTGTGCGTGTGTGTGTATATATATTACATTATTCCACTATGCAAATTGGGTTATACATAGCCTATTTATTTTGTAGAAACATTTTCGTTTTCAAATAAATATTTTCGTTTCCAGAAATTGTTTTATACATGTTTGTGTAGTTTAACATTTGTTTTTTAACATTTTGGTACACTTTAGCAGTATTTTGTAAGTCTTACCCGCATCCGGAGATGGTGTGCGCGCTCTGGTGTCAGTACCTGCTGGTGTTAGCACATTTGAGATTTATCACTTTGTTATTTATTTATTTATTTCTTATATGCATTTGACAAAAGATGAACACAGCCATAAATGTTTTACAATAACCACTTTACCTGGAGATGACGCATGAGCGCTGGTCGAGATGAGTGCAGCTTGTGCGCTGGACTGAACAGCCGCAGGCAGCACTTGGACTGGTGGTTGCACTGTTGAGATTTATTAGGGTTGCATTAGAATTCCCTTTTTTAATTTGTTGTGATAATTTTAGATGTTCCTTGGTGTTAATTGTCTATACTATTTACAAAATCAGTATCCAGTTTGTAACCAATTAGTAAATGACCCAAAATATATAGCTGCGCTGGAAAGATCGAGAAAGAGCCAAGATTTCCAGGGCATCGGCTCCATAAAACAAATACATTTATAAAAACGAATAAAACGAATGAACGAAATAGATAAATGATAATAATGATAACGATAATAAAAATAGATAAATGATAATAATGATAACGATAATAAAAATAGATAAATGATAATAATGATAACGATAATAATAGCTAGACTAGGCTAAGAATAATAATAGGCCTAATAGCTAACAACAATAATAATAGCTATTAGCTAACAATAACAACAACAATAATAATATTAATATTATTATTAATAATAATAATAATAATAATAATGACCTGGAGTGGATACACCAACAGATGGGGTGGCTGGCACAATTTTTCTTTTTTTTTGCCTGGTTCAGGCTCCGAGTTGGTGTCGGAGCTCTCCTCCTCACTCCAATCAATGTCGCTGAGGTCCAGCTCTCCTCCATCAGACTCTTCCTCACTCAGTTGATGTAATAACACCAAAGCCTCCTCAACAGTATATCTCTGTCGTTTTCTTCCCCTCTCCATCTTCAGATCGTTGCTACTACTAGGCTAGGTCTATCTATCCGTCCTGTCCGTCCGTTGGTCCTGTCCTGTCCGTCAGTCTGTCGTCTATCTGTCTATGTATGTATGTATGTATCTATCTATCTATCTATCAATCTATTTATCTATCTGTTCTTCTTTATCTTCTTCTGTCTTCTCTCTCTTCTCTCTCTCAAATGGAAACAATAGACCGGCGAATCAGCGCGAAAACAAACGCCGCGAAATGTATATAATATGTAACAAATCAGCTGCGTTACGTGTGGCCGCAGGGCGGAGAGAGGTATAAATGCTCATAAATCATTTGTTTTTTATTGTAGCACCTTATGGACTTCAGGACATATTAAAAACACATATTTAGGAAAAGTCATGGGCTGAAAGGCTTGTAGTCTTTATTTAAACAGAATTATGTACATTTTAATAACCCAAACGGTCTGTCAGACCGTCACGGCGGTTCTAGTGTTAAGCAGTATGAGTAGCCCATTTCAGCCTTGTGATTTAACTTTTTATTTGATGTGCGAACATTATTTGTGACCTGTTTTGTTCTGGTACCAGGTTATTTACCATGCTATTTTAAGTTATGCCAGTTGGTTTTTCCTGCTTTTTTGTCCTCAGAAGTCTACTAGTTTGAACCTTTTAGTTGAAATTTGAAATAAAAACCATATGTTAAGTAAGGGCATGAGGGTACAGTTATGTTTAAAAAAAAAAAAAGAACTGTGTGAAACAATAAATGTTAGGCTAAACAGTGCAGCAAGTCTGTCCTCATTTCGGAATATATAGTCATAAATGGTGTGGATTAATGATAGTTAAGAGTCTCAGTTGTTGCTGTTTTCAGTTGCTTTAATAGTGTGGACCGCATGATATTTTCTCTTTGATCCTCATAATTATGGAATCCAGTCGCGGGCTGGACTGGACGGTTCGGCGGGCCGGATTCGGCCCGCGGGCCGCCAGTTGATGATCAATGACCTACAGCAACTTTAAGGTAAATTTAAGACAGTCTATGTACTAAATTAATCAACTATTAGATGTTTTACGGTGGGCCACTGTACTTTCCCATCATCATTAAGCGCACCGGCTAAAAATGTAATACCTACAGCAACTTTATGGTGAATTTAAGACAATTTAAGACCTTAATTACCCAGATTTTAATTTAAGACATTTTAAGACTTTTTAAGGACCCGCGGGAACCCAGGAAGTAATCTAATAAATATTACCTTGAGGGCAGCTGTGGCTCCCATGCCAATGTCCACTTGCTTTGGACTGACCCAAAGCTTTTGGTCTGTCACATCAAGTTTGACCAGCTTTACTGGGGAAACATCAACCTGGACGTCTCGCTTTATGAAGCATCTGAGAAGGCTCTGAAAATAGAATAGCACAAGCATAATAATTATGATTATACTCAAAATTGGGAAAAGTATTACAGTATTTACAATACTACTACAAACATCATCATGCTGAAAACTCATTACTTTGTTTTATTGTTCATATCCTGTGTAAATGACGGTGCTTGAATGATTAAACCATTAATATACTTTTAGTAGTCATTAGGCCTACCCTGATTAGATCCTCCAAATCTCTTCTTGAGACCCTCATGAAGAAGTGCAACTTTGCCAAGATGAAGGGATCCATCCAGGCTTCTGTGATGGTGTCATATGACGATGACCTTGGATTGGGGAGCTTCTTGGCTTTGACCTGATCTACATAGGTGACAATATATGGCCAAATTTCAATAGCTCTCTCCAGTGCTGGAAGGTTTTCCAGCAATCGATGTCCACAAAATGGATCACGCTTGGTCACTAACACAAAGTCTTCTCACCTTGCAGGTCCACAATGAAACAGGTAGTGCAGGGCTTTCAGGACTTTCTCAACTTGCCACACCACAAAGTCCTTCTTGAACGAGTTGTGCATCGTTTGAAGGCCACAACTCCCAATTATTTGTAATTGGGCTCCACCACACTGCTCTCTGTGTTCCTCTTGTAAGAGTTCAACAAACTTCCAATTCGCAGCGGGCCCATCCATCGACAGTGAGAGCATGTTGTTCAGATTCAGCTCCTTTTTACCTTCCTGCACATTTGGAAAAAAAGAATTAATATTCAATGTGCCAAGTAATCCACATTAGGATGTGTAATTATGATGACTATAATAATAATAATAATATTAATATTACACCTACCACTAATATTACAACTAATGCTTATATAGCAGAGAGAGAGAGAGAGAGAGATCTCAAATTGATAGTGATAATTGCAATTATTCTGCTATTATTATTTATTTTAATTACTTCTTGCTTATATACACACATACAAATACAACATCACACACACACACACACACACACACACACACACACACAAATACATACATCTAAACAACAATAAAATGCAAACAAACACATGCAATAATTAATGTTAATAATTATATAATTGGTATATGGAACACTGAATTTAATTCAGTGTTCAGTGAATTCAATTCAGGTTTGTTTTATTACAAGCGGCAATCATGTAGTTATGATACAGGATGCCTTCGTACATTAAAAATGTAGGCTTTGATATTAAAATACTTTATGCAGATAGTAACAGTACTGGTTATGTGCTCTATCCAAGTGGTCACTGTGGTCTTTCTGTGTGTGTGTGGCCTATAAATGTAATGGTACATTTTGCAAATTAAACTAATTATTTTCTATAGGTTTACTAACTGGTAAAATCATGTATTTTGTGATAAAAATACAACATATCTAATGTGTATTTACAACATAGCCATAGACCTATGACCTGACTGGAGCACATAACCAGTCCTCTGCCGACTCTGCCCGGAGTGCGAGCACTGAGCACCGGGAGAGTGTTGATGTTTACACCGCTAGCATATGAGCTTTGGACCGCACTAACGTTACTCAATTTTACACCACACTTAGAATGAATCGTAACGTTACTTACACTGAAATGAGCCAACATGTCCTCGGCTCTGGAGTGACAACAGAGCAACATAGAGATAATATTGTAATCTCATTGTAATCTAATATAACAAGTTACACCTTTACTAACATACAAAACAGTGACTCAGGGCATCAGCTAATCAGATGGTCTGCATTTATAACTACTACAGTCATTGGTTACCCACACAGCACTGTCTTCCCACACAACTATCAACCATTGACTTATTATGAATTAATTTATTATTTTAAGAGTCTCAGGTCCTTATGCCTACAGGAAAATAATATGCTACCAAAAGCAGTCCTCCACCTCCCTCTCTTCCAAAACAGAGCCACATACAGTGTCGTCACCTGGTAATCTCATGCTAACGTTAACGTTACAGCTTCACTAATGACAGATATGAAAACAGCGTCATAATGTTAACGTTCATACACTGACTTTTATAACGTTTCGTTAGGTCTTCAGTTCAGATAAACAATCATACTTACTTTAACGTTACATCACTTAACACACACAGCCAAGTCTACTGCCAGTTCACACAAAATAATAATAAATTCATACACAACATACCATTTATCGCTGCCGTTGGTCTTTTTTTCTCTCCTTTTTGCCGCCTCTAGATTGTAGCAGTTGACGCTGCTGCATCTGGTCGTACGTCCTGACAACGTCTGTACGTCATACGACGTCTGCTCTGGCGATGCGTTTAATGTCTACCGTAATAACTGGTATTTGAGTCTGTGTGCATTTTCCCCCATTCAGTATCAAAATCAGGCGGGGAGTACCTATCCCAAAGTCCTTCTAAAGGCAAGTCATCTCACTCGGCGGCAAAATTGGCCACGCCTCCGGGCAGCTATTTGGCCATAGGAAGACCAACCGGCTATCTAAATGAATAGGGAGAGAGCTGTATCTCCATTTTCCGAGGTCTAAGGGACATAAAAAACATATGTTTTGAAATCACGATGAAAATCAAACTATAATCGCTGAAAGGGTTTGATGGTTTGGTATCAAATTAACGTTTTAAAAGCCGTTTTCCTTATAGGTATCTTGGACTGCGCATGCGCAATACAGTCTTCATTTACGGCAGGCACTGACAGCAAGACGTCATCTTACGCTCACAGCAGAGACAGGAGTTTGCTCACAGTCAACTTTCCCAGATCATGCCACAATTTTGGATAAAGCATTACAAAATATATGTACACAAAGTAGTATAAACTGCTGATCATGTGTTTTAAAATGTCGCTGTTGAAAATGACTTCCAAGTGTCGCAAAAACGTGACCGCGTAGGACCAGCAAAATGATTGGAGCAACGGCACCAGAAGAGGCGGGACATGTGCAAACACCGGCCATCTTGGCGTTACGTAGTTTCCCTATGCATTTCAATGGGAGTGATATGTCTCCTCTTATTATAATGTCTCTGCCTATCCTCTGAAAAGAAGCCAATGCGGAAGTAACTTAGAGCTGCATTCTATCAAAAGGCCACCAGGGGGCGACCGTTTTGTGTTCAAAAAGACTTCCGGCTCTATACAAGTCAATGGAGAATTCACCAACTTCTCACTTGATTTCTAACCTCAGTAAACGTTTTCAAAATGTGTTTATGGTCTCAAACGCTAGTTTAAAGCCTTCTTCAATGCAGTCTGGTGTTCATTTGTGAAATTTTGGCCTCCCTGATTTTATATTTGACGATAAAGCAGGCTACGTGGCTACGTTGTGATTGACAGGGTGATTGACCAATGTCCTTGAGATCCAGCCCTCGCAACCAATCGCAGCCTCCCCGCTCCGCCGTTAGTCCCGCCCATACTTCCGTCCATGACTCCGCCTCATGCCCATATAAGTAGAATCCGTGTTCTTTTTTTCCCAGCATGCACCTGAAATTCTCAAGATGGCGCTGTCTAGATTCGAAACTATTGGCTTCCGAGCAGCAGTCCACAAACCAATGGGTGACGTCACGGATGTTACGTCCATTTCTTATATACAGTCTATGGTCAAAATCGGGGACATTTTCGGGGACAGTTCACCCAAACGGGGACTGTCTCCGGAAATCAGGGACGTCTATGGCAGCCATAGTAGCGGGAGATGACGTGGTGTGTGCCAGTCTCATCATCAGTAGTCTATAACCGCAAATGAAGGTCCATCTGTTTTGCTCTTTGTTGTTTTATTCATGCTTTCGTCAAACATGAGAACATATGGCTTCTCAGTAAAACACTGCACGATAGCTCCTTCTTGATGAATGAAGCGATGCCATATTTGGCAACATATGCCGTTTTATTTTCACCACATGTGAATGACTTTGCTAACTGCGAACGGGGGAACATGGCAGCAAAGACCATGTCCTCGTTGGACTTAAATTAATTGTGCCTTGTCACGGTATGGAGAACCCACAGTACCTCTGCCTTTTGGATGTCTGGCGGTGAAATGAAACTTGTCATAGCCGACTGAGAGGTGGCGTCTGAATTTAACCTCCTTAGGTCTTGATGAAAACATTGCAGGGATTAGCTTGGCCCCGCTATGGCTAGCTGCTGCCACATACCGCTGGTGCTTTCCTCCTTTCATATGCGACTCGACGGCTTTGAGCCCCATGGTCCCTAATGAAAAGGTCTTTTTGCATACTTTGTATATTGCCTCATTTTTGTTTTCAGCCGACGCCAACTACCTCCTAAATATATCCTCTTCCAGCCGTTGAATTTACACTTTCCCATCTTTGAACGGTTGAACCTTACCTCGCGAACCGCGCCATTCAGCCCAACGTCAACGTCTGTAGCCGACATACCGTAAAACAGCTATTAATCGAGGAGAGTCTCATTTAACGCCATACTATATCTACAGTCTATGTCAGGGGTCACCAACCTTTTTGAAACTGGGAGCTACTTCAAGGGCACTGAGTAATGCAAAGGGCTACCACTTTGATAATACACTTCTGAAATAACAAAGTTACACAGTGTACCTTTAATTTTATATTTTTATTAATGATATTCTATGTGAAGACACTGAACATTAATGACCCATCACAATAATTATTCAGAATGATTAAACAAGGTAGGAAACAGATACATTTCAATATGCAATATCCAATTGTTTCATTTTCAAATGATCACTTCCACAACATTTTGCAGGAAATCTAACAGTTTTTATCAAATCATAAACTCTGAACCATGTTTGTACAAATTATCAATTATGTAAGATTTAACAAAAATCAACTCCTTTTAAAATAAATCTTATCACATTTGTACTAATAGGGGTCACCAACCCTGCTCCTGGAGAGCTCCTGTCCTGCATGTTTTAGGTTTCTCCCCACTCTAACACACCTGATTCTCATAATTAACTCGATTTAAAGCTCGTGACAAGCTTCAGCTGCTTGATGACGAGCCAATTTTTATACAAAATATTACAAGAAAAGTTAAATAGTGTCGCTGTTTGGAATTTTGATTTAAAAGATTTTGATGTAACTGTAAATTGGACAAGAGTCTGGAGTAATATATCTTTGTCGTCACGAAACTACAAGCATCAGTTAATTAATTATAAAATAATACAAAGATTTTATTTAACTCCAAGGAAGTGTTGCCAAATAGGCATAACCTCAAGTCCTCTTTGCTCCTTATGCACTCAAAAATCATTGGGCACATATTTACATATGCTGTGGGAATGTCCTGGGGTCCATTCATTTTGGGTTGATGTGGTTGGAGTTCTCTCTGTAATCATTGAAAAAGAAATACCATGTTTTATTGTTAAATGATGATTCATCTCTTAGTTTGACACTGCAGATGAAAAGAGTTATTTTGGTTGGTTTAACTGCGGCAAAGAAATTATTAGTAAAGAGATGGGAACCCCCCCCCCCCTAAACTTAATTTACTCCAATGGATGTTATTTTTTTATGAGTTATTATCTCTTGAGGCAGCTAGTGCTCGTGCACAAGGAGCAAAGATGGAGAATATAGAAAGCCTGCAGAGATCAGCTCAACAATTGAAATCCCTTCTTTAGACGTTTAATTGTTTTAAGAAAGTACATATTGGTAGCTCATTTCATATTCAATTCTTTATCATTATGAGATAGGTCAATCGTTTAATTTTTTTTTCTTTCTTCTTCTTTTTGGGATCTGTGGGAGGGATAAGGGTGTGTTGTCTTCGTTTTGTTTTGTTGTCTTGTTTATTTTGTTTTGGAGTTTCTTTTTTGGGGTGTATGTTGTTGTTGTATTGTACTTATACCACATGTGCACTTCATGAATACATATGTATTCATGTGTATACACACAATAATTAATGACATATATCTCTATACTGTTTACACACATGTGCATGCTTTCTAATTGTTTTGCTCAAGGTGTAGACAAGAATTAGTGAATATATTTGAATTTAGTGTATTGATGTGTCAATGTGGATTGGTTTAATATGTGGTTTTCATGTGAAAAATCTATTAAAAAAATGGTCACAAAAAAAAAAGAAAGAAAGAAAGAATGTGGGTCATACTCTAGTGGTGTCAAATTGATGTGTGTGAAGTGAGACAATCAAACCATGTTCATCCCTCTTTCTACTAGGATCATGGCTATGCCTTGCCTGCTTCTCCTACCTCTCTTAAGGCCAAACTCAATGAAGCCTTAGCAAGAGTGGAAAGTCTTGAGCGAGAGAAGAAGAATGCCATGGCCAGAGAAAAGAGGGCAAAGACCACAGTGAAGAGTCTTTTAGGAGATTTGAGGGAAAAGAACGTTATTAATGAAGAGCTAGAAGAGAGGCTTGAATTCTACTCGGGTAAGAAATTCGTCTACATCTACATCTTATTCTTACACTCTTTATTAAACTCCTTAGTTGTTATCTGAAGGGGACTTTTTTTGCTCATAAAATTTCAGATCTTCAGATAGACTTCATGGCAAAGCAGGGCCATGAGTACACAAAGGCCTACAGAGAGTTTGCCCTCACACTCCATCTACATGGTCCAAAGGCATACAAGTACCTCAGAGAGACTCAACATGTTCCCCTCCCACATCCACATACATTACAAAGGTATTCTTAATATTGTCCGATTTAATTTTTGGAAATTACTGATGCAAATACGTTAAATAGCTACTTCTCTCTTTTTCTTTTTTAGAGGTGGCTTGAATGAAATGATGCTGGATATGCTGGAGAGGAGATGCCTGGAAGACCAGTACATGTAGGTGTCAAAATGATATGTATTGCATATGTTCTTGTTCTCAAGTTCTTCCAGTTCTGCAATTTCATTGTTCCTAGTTAGCTAAGTGTCCTACAAATATAATGTATAAGTTAAACTTATACATTATATGTGACTTTGTGGAACAGTCTGGAGACAGAAATAAAACAAAGTGCAAATATAAATCTGTTTAAAAAAAGGTATATTTTTAAACAAGTACATGGAAGAGGAAGTCTGTTAACGGAGGACAATGAGGGATGAGGTACAGGGATGGAGGTGTTTAAGTGACTCAGGTGCACGTTGTTTGTATGTGTGCGTATGTATTTATGTTGTTTGTACATAAGTATGTCTATCTATGTATGTTTGTGTACATGTGTGGATGTGGATGTAAATATGGGGATGTGTATACTGTATATGCGTGTATGCATGTACTGTATGTATGTATGTATGTATATATGTATGTATGTATGTACATATATGTATGTATGTATGTATGTGGTTATTTTTGGTGGAGGAGGTTGAGAAATGTGGCAATGATTGATGGTGTTGATAACAGTGGGTATGGATGTGAATGTTGACATTTCATACGGTGTTGGTAGGAAATTGTAGGATTTTGTGAATTGGTGATTGGATTGGGAGCTGGCAAGCACTGATTTGAGAGGTGGGGGTGGGATTCAATAAGTTTTGACTTCTTCCCACTCCCTTTCGAATGTGGTTGACAGTGCATTATATTTTCTAACAGGTGTAGGTTCGCTATTTTCTGTGAGAACACTGTGCTTTCATTTTTTATGTGCTGTTTTTGTTTTGTTTTTTCTTCTTCTGTCACGCATTCGAAATAAAAATAATCTAATCTAATCTAAACAAGAAACTGATCCCATGCCTAAAAACATGGATGCAAACTAATTATCTATCCGCCCTGGTAGCTGTTTACCATTTCCATTCTCTGTGAGTTTGCACCCCTGTGATAGGCACTCAAGAATTGGTGATTACACATTACTGATGGATGTGATGGAAAATACACTTTACTAGTTTGAATGAACAAAATCATATGGTGCTTTCTTGAGGTGTCTTGTTTTGCCATGATCAGAGTAATAAAACTTTTTTCTTTTGCAGGTACTTGTCTGTCATGGGATTTATCATTAACATTGACACGTTGATGCTGATGATTCCTGAACTGCTCCAAGTTCAGCAGTATGTCCTCACCTACAGGTTCAGCCAGGATCACTTGGAGCTCCTATTTAATTCAATAAGAGCATCAGGTAAGGTTGATGTTCTTTTAATTACAATACATTCTGAAAATATACTTAATGAATATCTCTGTGTGTTATGTCTTGTGAGTAATGTATGTATTGTGTGTCTGTTTTCCATACAAGGTGGCTGGAATAACAATCCATCTGCACGCTAGTTCCAGGCCATCTTCCGCCGTCTGATAGTTCGGTGTGGTGTCTCTGTGGCAGCCTAAGATGACACTGTGTCCTTGTCTGCAGTAGAGATGTCGTCTGCTGAAACTGCTGAAGAGCACCCATCTCCATTTGCTAACATTTCAGCCGTTGTGTGTGACCACAGCTATCTTCCTACTCGGTTTGGAGGTTTGGTGGAAAACACTCTGGTCTACATAGCAGGATTTGTAGTTTTCCTGTGATGTGTGCCGTGGGAGCTTGGTCAGAGATGCTGTACCATCATCATTTGACGAGAGCTACCACCTTCTAGCCCTGAAAAACCACGGTGGCCTAGTGATTCCATCACAAGGAACAGTGAAGGTGCTGAGAGCTGCAGAGAGGGTGATTCGCCAAGCTTCAACAAAGCAAGCTCCAAAGGTGTCGACATGGTCCGGGAGGAGATTGGAGCGGAGGATGTGTTTCTGTTGGGGAACACATTGAGAAGACACAGTTTGACATCAACAACCATCATTCCAACTTGTCATTGGTTGTGTCTGTGTCTCTTAAGATAAGGCTGCACCACATTGTAATGTTAATGTTATTATCAATATACATTATTATTCATTATTTAATAATCAATATTGTGTCATTGCAAGTTTACTTACTTTTCTTTGTTTCATAGACCACTTAATAAAACAAAGCCTTTAAAACTGTTTGTCATGTTACATCTATTTATTTTACATTGTCAAATGAAAACTTGGTGGCTGGAAGGCAATAAACATACTTTGACTTAATGTTATCACTGAGGAACTGATTGTAATATTTGACTAATAATAATGTGAGTCATATATCAATGTTCTCAGTGACTGTGACATTCAGAGCATCACATGTTGAGTTGATTCCTGCCTCAACATTGATCCCTCTCAGCCAGGATGAAGCCTGACAATAACTTTATCATCATTTAACATTCTTTTTGAACTTTCTCCTGCTTGTGAGGTTTCACATTTCTTATCAAACAGAGTTGAACTGATTCAGAATGTAGAAGATTTTCATTCACATTGAAACTAACATGGAACACAAAGTTCTTACACTGCAGAAAATGTTGTGTTCAGGTGAGCTGCATCATAAACTCTTACTTTATATTTGTGAAAGGACCAAAACTATTGTGCAGCCTGTTCATCATTTCACTTTATCAACATCCTTTTAGTCTTTAGTTTCCCCTCAAAGTATTCTTTGGAGCTTATAATGTGAGTGATCCACAGTTTGCAGGGTATTATTTATTTATTTGAATTTAATTAGTGAGTTAGACCTATTTATTTATTTATTTAGTTCTATTCATTTATTTAGTTAGTTCTATTTGTTTATTACTCTCTTTGTTACTCTGGACACTCTAAATAAACCTGTTTGACAGCTGGATTCACATAAAGACTGACAAAAAGTCTACTTCTTGATTATATAGTAACTTAAATTAGCTTGGATAATTATTATCAGTGAAACCAGTGGACTGGTAATATCATCAGACAAAATATTTATTTTGAAATCTGATCTATGTGAACATGAAGAAGCAAACCTCACTTTTGTCTCCTGGCAACAGCAGTTGATGAAACACTAAAGACGCAGGTTGAATACTTTACTAGTTACTAACCAAACAAGGCTGATGAGACTGTTAAGACTAACTTATAGAAAACATTGAGCAGCTTGGGTTTTATTTTGGTGGTGAGTAAGATAACTCATTAAAACTCATTAAAACGTTCAAACTGAGAAAAAATAAGGTGAGTCATTGTTTATTTATTAAATCAATGAATGAACGAAAGGGATAAGACTGATATTAAATGTAAAGGTCATTTTTATTTCAAGATTAAAGTTGTCTAGTAATCGGAAGATCATAGACGCATACTCACCACTCTTAACATACATACTCATCTTTCCTAACACACATACTGACCTTTCCTAACACACATACTGACCTTTCCTAACACACATACTGACCTTTCCTAACATACATACTCATCTTTCCTAACATACATACTCATCTTTCCTAACACACATACTCACCTTTCCTAACACACATACTGACCTTTCCTAACACACATACTGACCTTTCCTAACACACATACTGACCTTTCCTAACACACATACTGACCTTTCCTAACACACATACTGACCTTTCCTGACACACATACTGACCTTTCCTGACACACATACTGACCTTTCCTAACACACATACTGACCTTTCCTGACACACATACTGACCTTTCCTGACACACATACTCATCTTTCCTAACATACACACTCATGATTCCTAACATACACACTCATCTTTCCTAACATACACACTCATCATTCCTAACATACACACTCATCATTCCTAACATACACACTCATCATTCCTAACATTATATGATTTGCAGTTGCTTGGGTGCCGGAGCGGATCCTTAATTTCACGGTTGTTGTGTTTCTTTTCTGTTCTCTTTTTTTTATATTTTCCTCTGTTCTCATCTCCATTCTTTCCCCCCGTCCTCTCTGCATTGCTCTCTTTTCTTGTTTCATCTCCTCTCTTCTACCTCTCCTCTCTCCTTTTTCCTTTCATGACCTTTCCACTCTCAGTCATTTACAATGAAGTTATATATATATCTAAGTTGTCAATCTGTCAATCTTCACCACACACTCAACACACACACACTTCTTGTCTCCTCACGCCTCTTCATAGTTCTCGCCTCAGCCTATTAGCAGCCTCATATTCTTCTTCCTCGCTGCTGGAGTCATCGGAGACCGTGATCCAGCCCTCTGAGTCTGTGCTCCATCCTTCATCATCGTAAAAATCAAGTGGTATGGGATGGAGAGGATCCACATACCAAGGCTGGTGTATTATATTATGTGGAAACAATAATATAATCACAAACAAAAAAGGCCGTTCAAGGCGAATAACACCTCCTATAGGTATAGGAGGGCCGACGTCATAATTCGTATTGTTTTCTTCCTCCTCGTCATTGCCATCGTAGCCTTCTTCCTCATCCTCTGAGCAGGTGCTCCAACTGTCATCGCTGTCATCACACCTGTGCCTCTTAGCAGGACTCTCCTCTGAGCTGTCCTCTCTGCCCCTCTTTCTTGAGACAGAGCCAGATGTGACAGGCGCCTCTTCTGGACCATGCCTCCTTCCTCTCCTCCTCTTGGCAGGCCTCTCTTCAGAGCTGTCCTCTCTGCCCCTCTTTCTGCAGGAAGTGCAGGCATCTTCCTCAGAGTCCTCTGAGACCGTGCTCCAGTCCTCTTCCACACCGCTGGAGTCTGTGCTCCATCCTTCATTATCATCACCAAGTGGTATGGGATGGAGAGAATCCACATACCAAGGCTGGTGTATGACATTATGTACCAACAATAATATAATCACAAACAAAAAAGGCTGTTCAAGGCGGATAACCTCTCCTATAGGTATAGGAGGGCCGACTTCATAATTTGTATTGTTTTCTTCCTCCTCGTCATCGCCATCGCAGCCTTCTTCCTCATCCTCTGAGCAGGTGCTCCAACTGTCATCACTGTCATCACACCTGTGCCTCTTAGCAGGACTCTCCTCGGAGCTGTCCTCTCTGCCCCTCTTTCTTGAGACAGAGCCAGATGTGAAGACAGGCGCCTCTTCTGGACTATCCGACCTTCCTCTCCTCCTCTTGGCAGTCCTCTCTTCAGGGCTGTCCTCTCTGCCCCTCTTTCTGCAGGAAGTGCAAGCATCTTCCTCAGAGTCCTCTGAGACCGTGCTCCAACGATCCTCATTCTCGTCCTCTTCTCTGATATCTATTTTGACAGAAAATAACATGTTAATGGTTAAGATGATTAAATGGTTAGCATCAAACAGATCAACAAGAAATCTTGTTTTTTAAATCAAACTTTTATATCTTTTACCATTACTAATCAATATGCATTTAGTACCAGCATATACTAATCAATATGCATTCAGTACCAGCATATACTAATCAATATACATTTAGTACCAGCATATACTAATCAATATGCATTTAGTACCAGCATATACTAATCAATATGCATTTAGTACCAGCATATACTAATCAATATGCATTTAGTAGCAGCATATACTAATCAATATGCATTTAGTACCAGCATATACTAATCAATATGCATTTAGTACCAGCATATACTAATCAATATGCATTTAGTACCAATACTTATGTGAATTAAAACCTATGTATAGTATATGCTGAAGACATATTTATATCAAATCCATGTTACATAGCACAGCTTTACACCCACATGGTCTGATGTGCTGACCTCTAAACGGTTCCATCATCTCCATGGTTACAAACTATTCTATTCTATTCTATTCTATTCTATGCATGTACGAAAAATGTTTGTTTTTTTTTAAATTTTCGACACTCACTCCATGAAATTGATACTCTCAAACCAAAATAACATTGTTTTTAAATCACTACACCACTGTTAACACATTTCACAACTTTCCCATCACTTTTCAGGCATAGGTTAATAATTACGTTATACCAAGAAAACGTCCCGCATCACCCAATCTGTGTCAAACACATTCTAACAATCTAACACGTCTTGTCCATCTAAACACATGAACAAATTATGTTCATTTTAGGACTGAGGGAGTTTTTCAATATTATAAGAAAATTATAAGAAAAAAAGCATGAATTGAGTTTTCTTACTTTTCAGATGACGGTAATGTTGGCCTCTAAAGCGCAGGTGTTCTTCCCAGAAAGACATTTTTCCAGTAGATAGATTTTCTAGCGATAGATCAGGTAGCGCAGATATGATCCGGGTTGTAGTTTTCCAACAAGGTTTTTTCTTCCAACACGTTCAGGGTTTATAACAGGTCCAGTCCAGTCCTATTTCAAAGTTATAAATTGGTGGATTTTTTTAGGGCCTGTGACGTCATCCTTCTATTTTCACGACTTTGACGTCATTCTGATTATGTGAAGTTATTAAAAACTTGGACACTAGGAAATGCTTTGCTGGCAGAAAACTCTTTCAAAAGCGGATGTTACATCAGATAATATGTTATATTCTCCTGCAGTCATGACAATAAACCACCAAGAAGCAAATTTCATTTCCCAATAAAAACGTAGGCTATTTTAAAATCAATCATAATGAGAACAAGTCTTATTTTTAAAGTTGAACGTGTAATTATTTGTGTTTTGGAGAGACATCGTTTGTAATGTTAAGCAAATGATGGACTTCTTTAATTAACTGTATACAAATGTGAAAGAAATTACGAAATAATGAAAACTCGGACTGAGGGAGCTTTTCAATATTATAAGAAAATTATAAGAAAAAAAGAATGAATTGAGTTTTCTTACCTTTCAGATTCACTAACATCTACCATTAACATTTAACCGTTGTCTTCAACTGTTACAAATGAGTCTAATAAAGAACAAATATTACTGAACATAAATATATTCTATTTACACTATTCATAAAATACAACAAAACAAAACATACCTTGCTCCATTTCTGGTTAGGTTGCTTGATCACATATATAACAATCATTTATCATAAATAATAACCTAATAATTCATTAGCACTGTTAATTGGCGGGCCCTTTGCTGCCTACAAGACAACCCTTGCGTCCACTTCCTGTTATGCTCATAAAGCCCTCAAAATAAAAGATCCAAAACAAAAGGGCACAGGAAATGGACAAGCCACATGTTAAATTACCATCAAGCAATCATTGTCAGTCATTTACACAAACCAGTGGATCCTCACACTATGAGTGTATTATTCAGGTCTGCAGTGTTCTGCTCTCATATAGCCTTTTATGTATGTATTATTTATTCATTAATGTTATTATCAATATACATTATTATTCATTATTTAATAATCAATATTGTGTCATTGCAAGTTTACTTACTTTTCTTTGTTTCATAGACCACTTAATAAAACAAAGCCTTTAAAACTGTTTGTCATGTATTACATCTATTTATTTTACATTGTCAAATGAAAACTTGGTGGCTGGAAGGCAATAAACATACAACGCAGTGTAAAGAGTTAGACCTATTTATTTATTTATTTAGTTCTATTCATTTATTTAGTTAGGACTATTTATTTATTACTCTCTCTGTTACTCTGGACACTCTAAATAAACCTGTTTGACAGGTTTGACTATAACATTATACAGAAACAATAATGTAATCAAAGAATGAAAAAAACTATGTTCAAGGTGAATAACCTCTTCTATAGGAGGGCCAGTCATAACGTCTAGCGTTTTCTTCCTCCTCACCATCATGATCATCATCGTCTCTCTTTCTTTTTCTGGAGATGCAGCCTTCTTCCTCATACTCTGAGCAGGTGCTCCAATGGTCATCGTCATCATTACACCTGTGCCTTTTAGCAGGACTCTCCTCCGAGCTGTCCTCTCTGCCCCTCTTTCTGCAGGAAGTGCAGGCATCTTCCTCAGAGTCCTCTGAGACCGTGCTCCAGTCCTCTTCCACACTGCTAAAGTCTGTGCTCCATCCTTCATCATCATCACCAAGTGGTATGGGATGGAGAGGATCCACATACCAAGGCTGGTGTATTACATTATGTACCAACAATAATAAAATCAACAACAAAAAAGGCCATTCAAGGCGAATAACATCTTCTATAGGTATAGGAGGGCCGACGTCATAATTTGTACTGTTTTCTTCCTCCTCGCCATCGCAGCCTTCTTCCTCATCCTCTGAGCAGGTGCTCCAACTGTCATCGTCATCATCACACCTGTGCCTCTTAGCAGGACTCTCCTCGGAGCTGTCCTCTCTGCCCCTCTTTCTTGAGACAGAGCCAGATGTGAAGACAGGCGCCTCTTCTGGACCATCCCTCCTTCCTCTCCTCCTCTTGGCAGTCCTCTCTTCAGGGCTGTCCTCTCTGCCCCTCTTTCTGCAGGAAGTGCAGGCATCTTCCTCAGAGTCCTCTGAGACCGTGCTCCAACGATCCTCATTCTCGTCCTCTTCTCTGATATCTATTTTGACAGAAAATAACATGTTAATGGTTAAGATGATTAAATGGTTAGCATCAAACATATCAACAAGAAATCTTGTTTTTTAAATAAAACTTTTATATCTTTTACCATTACTAATCAATATGCATTCAGTACCAGCATATACTAATCAATATGCATTCAGTACCAGCATATACTAATCAATATGCATTCAGTACCAGCATATACTAATCAATATGCATTCAGTACCAGCATATACTAATCAATATGCATTTAGTAGCAGCATATACTAATCAATATGCATTCAGTACCAGCATATACTAATCAATATGCATTCAGTACCAGCATATACTAATCAATATGCATTTAGTACCAGCATATACTAATCAATATGCATTTAGTACCAGCATATACTAATCAATATGCATTTAGTAGCAGCATATACTAATCAATATGCATTTAGTACCAGCATATACTAATCAATATGCATTTAGTAGCAGCATATACTAATCAATATGCATTTAGTACCAGCATATACTAATCAATATACATTTAGTAGCAGCATATACTAATCAATATGCATTCAGTACCAGCATATACTAATCAATATGCATTTAGTACCAGCATATACTAATCAATATACATTTAGTAGCAGCATATACTAATCAATATGCATTTAGTACCAGCATATACTAATCAATATGCATTTAGTACCAATACTTATGTGAATTAAAACCTATGTATAGTATATGCTGAAGACATATTTATATCAAATCCATGTTACATAGCACAGCTTTCCACCCACATGTTCTGATGTGCTGACCTCTAAACGGTTCCATCATCTCCATGGTTACAAACTATTCTATTCTATGCATGTTACGAAAAATGTTTTTTTTTTTTTAATTTTCGACACTCACTCCATGAAATTGATACTCTCAAACCAAAATAACATTGTTTTTAAATCACTACACCACTGTTAACACATTTCACAACTTTCCCATCACTTTTCAGGCATAGGTTAATAATTACGTTATACCAAGAAAACGTCCCGCATCACCCAATCTGTGTCAAACACATTCTAACAATCTAACACGTCTTGTCCATCTAAACACATGAACAAATTATGTTCATTTTAGGACTGAGGGAGTTTTAAAATCTACCATTAGCATTTAACCGTTGTCTTCAACAACAAATGAGTCTAATAAAGAACAAATATTACTGAACATAAATTATTATATTTACACAATTAATAAAATACAACAAAACAAACAATACCTTGCTCCATTTCCGGTTCGGTTGCTTGATCACACATATAACAATCATTTATCATAAATAATAACTTAATAATTCGTTACACCGTTAATTGGCGGGCCATTTGCGCCGCCTGGTCACTACCTCGATGTGAGTCGCTACCTTCGCTACCACCGATTTGAGTCTGACATGCGCAGTAACGTCCGCCAGCGTCCGCCATCTTGGACGGTTATGTACGGCAACGCCACTTGGAAAAAACCGGAAAAAACGCCGCCAGACTCAAAACGCGATACGCGAAATAAGTCAATTGTATAAACACATAAATATAAGTAAAATAAACCAATCGTATAAATATATAAATGTTTATAAATATAAATAGTTTAGTTATAAATAGTTTTCAGAGGTTAAAGTAACATATAGGTTAAGTATACATATCTTGGAAATATCTGGAAATCAGACATGGAAATAAGAAAATACAAAATAATAACTCAAAATGCATTGCCATTTGAATAAGGGTGCAAATACCTTATATAATTTAATCTTAATTCCTAATTTTCATTGAGATAATCAAAACTGTATTGAAGATCACTTTGCATATTGAATTGTGAATTGGCAAATTGTATTACAAAATCGAAGATTGAATTGCCATTTTGCAAAATGCATTGCTATTTGAATAAAGGTGCAGATGTGCTTCCATAGTGAAGAGTTATTTCTGTGTTTCCTCATGTTTTATGTGTATAATGTTAATCTAACAGCAGCAGTAGTGTTGTGTAGTTACTGCAGGACTCCAGCAGAGGGAGTGTGGAGCTGTCAGTCTTTACATTTATACAGTCTATGGTCATGACACACGTGACCTGAGGAAAGTTTGTGTGTCTGTGTATTTTTCACATTAATACTCATACATATTTCCTTTAAGGGCTTAAAAAAAAAAAAAGTCTAAGTAAAAAGAAAAAAGTCTCAGTCACATCAATAAAGTTCATATTTAAAAAAACTGCGCATGCACGACTCACATTGGCCGTTCGGTCGGACTCAGATCGGGTATCGACACTGCGCATGCGCAAACAACGGCTCGTGTATTAATACTTTCCCAGTTACATACAGATGTACAAACTTGTGTTGAACTTCTATTGTTTCTATACTTTGTGCAGACTCGCATCCAACTGCTGAAACATCTTTGAATCTATCCAACATATAACAGTAGTTTGTCCAAGTGGTTTGCCATAAGTAGCTGTCCAAGATAGCGGACGATGGGGGACGCTACAGCACATGTCAGACTCAAATTGGGTAGCGACTCACATCGGGTAGAGACAACATGCACTAACATGAACGTGCTGCCGGCATGGCTTCCAAAACAGAGGCTCCAGAACAACACACACAGAGGGCGTGTCACGTGACTCTCTACTCCAGATGTAAATACACCATTAGTTGTTTACATAGCAAAAATAAAATTCCTGAAAGCTAATAAAGCTGTATTTCGCATATAGCCCCTTTAAAGCAGGAACTGGTCGCTGCTATGCTCAGGGTTTGATAATCACCACAGTATTTTATCACCACAGTATTAAGTGCTTTAATATAAATATTACTGGTTTTGCAGCATGACCTTCATCTCCACACTAGGTAGCTCTGCCTGCAACAGTCAAGAACAAGGAACATTTAGTTCATTCTCATCAAAAATGTCATAAGTCATATAGATACTTTGATTGAAAACTGCTATTTCCTACCACCACCTATGAAAGTTTAACTTCAAAGCTTCCTTATAGGAGTAAGTCTGAAGTGTGCAGCCTTATACTAGGCCTGTCCTGCTGTTGGATCAGGACGGGCTGCACTCTGCAGCAGCTCAGCAAAGCAGACTCTAAAACAGAACCTGCAGCTGAAGCCAAATAGAAATACTCTACCAGCACTGTAACACCGAGCCAGACACACACTACCTGGCTATGGAAACATATTGCTGCCACGCCAAAAGATAGAGTATATATATATGAGATAAATAGTATATTGTTGTAATAATAATAATGATAATAATAATAATAATAACAATAATAATAATAGTGATAATATTAATAATCATAATAATAATGAGTGGCTTCCTTTGTCTTGTCATTTTCTTTTCTTTTTCTTTCCTGTCCTTGCAACTTTAAAAAAATTAAAAAAAACACTGGTTGTAAATAATCTTTTTGAACTGAACATAGTAAGAGTCATTGAGGACGACAGCAGCTAAATGAAGCAGTGAAATAAAACACACAACAAAACAATATCAGTGATGTAAAGCTGGAGGGGGGGGGCAGCTATGTAATAACATAACTTTCATCTAACAGTTGAATAACGTTTGAAGAGCTTGTGAATGTGTCCTCATCACTGTGTAGAGACCTCCATGATCATCTACAGCATGTTTACAGACGAAAAAACATTATTACAAGACTGAGAACTCACACACACTTTGATTGAAATAATAAGTTCATCAACAGAGAAATGTGTCAGTTGAATGTTAGTATGAGAAGAGAACAGAACAGTAATATTTTCAGGAAATGTGTTTGATAATATCTAAACATGTGATTCATAGAGAAAAGAAGATGTGATACTGACCCCTGAAGACAATAATGATCAGAGCTTAAAACAATACTTACACTCCATATTACCTCCAGTTAAATGAAGCTTACAGTCTTCACTGTACTGATGGCTGGATCACAAAGTAATATAATATGTTGATTATTCAACACAAAATCTAATCATGCATCTTTTATCATATTGTATCTAATAAATAAAATGTAAATCAGTATAACAGCACTGTGTTTCCATGGAGCATGAAAACCTACACAGAGTTAAGCTGAACTGACTTTGTGAAACTGAAAACTCAGTTTCCTTCAACTCTGAATCAATTTCATTAAACCTGCAAAATAAAAACTTATAGTTAACAGAAGTATTACTGATTGTATTTAGCTTTACACAGTGAGAATCGCCCTTTTTAAAAGCTCCTGGCAAAAAAACTTTTTGAGACTTTTAGATATGAAATAATCCATTACAGATTACCCATATTCAGCATAAATGTTGCTCCCAGCAACAGCTGCCTATCCTCTACACTACTGTACAATCTAACATAAGTTTCATTTCACTTCAGCACTGTGAGAGAAAGGGCTCAAATGCAGCAGAGGTAGCTGCATTTAATAACAGGAATGAGTCTCTTTGATGCTGCAGTGTGTTCAGTTCAGTCAGTGTGCAGGAAGCTCAGCAGCTCCTCCACCTGCATTAACAGCTGTTAGCAGACTGCTCCGTGTGCGCTCCGGTCAGCTTCCTGTCCTGCTTCAGTTTGGCCTCAGTGAACTCCTGCTTCACCCTCTGCAGCAGCTCTGGACACAGCAGCACATCCAGAGCCGTCATGACCAGAGCCTTGGCTGTCCGCAGTGTGTAGAACTGAGCTCTGTCATCACCTGCAGCAGACACACACACACACACACACACACACACGCACACACACACACACACGCACACACACACACACACACACACACACACACACACACACACACACACACACACACACACACACACACACACACTATCAGAGATAGAAACACATATTATCAGCATAGGTTTGATACTGAAGTAGAGGTAGAGGTAGTTGTGTACACACCAGCAGCATGGCAGTATTCTTCAGTGTGGTTCAGAGCATTAGAGCCGATGTAGAAGTATGGATGAATCCCAGGAACAGCAAACGTTACATTGCCAAAGTCAGTGGAGCCTGTAGAGACACATAAAACACATTGGATAATAATGTTACATCACTGCAATGCTGTAATGTTGGTAAGAAGTGGGGATGCTTGACTTTGATGTAGAGTGATGTTGAGTGCTTCTCAGACAGGAAATAATGAGGAAAAATAGAAGTGACCAGAGCAGAGACCACTGATTCATCTCTGGATTTAAAGTCATGGTACATTTTGAAATATTCAGATAATACTAAGCTCCAGCTGAGAGTGGACAATGTCAACACATGAAAAAAACTTAGCAACAACCATAGCAACCAAGACTACAGAACCAATGGCTGATTATCGTCTTGTCATGTGCAACCAACTGATGTCAACTCATTGTCAAGGTAGAAAAAACTTTAAAAACAAAGCATTCAGACCAAGTTGAGTCCTGACTTCTGACTTCATACGTTCACCTCAAGTTTTGACTACATTCAGCATAGATATCTGACCTCTTAACAGGATATACAGTAAAACCACGGAAAATCACAATAAGCTCAATATATCCCCTTTAAATGAATCTGATATGTGTCTTTACTTTGGGCAGTGTAAGGCTGACTCCAAATCTGTACTTATCACACAGACATAAGATGGATATTGATCTTCTCATCCCAGTTTTGGGACATAAAAGCATAAAATAAGCAGAATTCCCAGATACCAGCCTGCATCCATCATTAAGAACTGTGTACAAGTCATAGAAAAAGCAAGTAGAAGCTGTTCAAGAATTTTTCCAAAGCTAGTTTGATGTAAATTTACCATGATGTGAAAACTGTGTGCTTGTTTGCGATGATGTCACCTCTTCATTTCTCCTCTGAGCTGCTCTGTGATAAACTGACTACTCTGAAGCACGTACACTTACCTGATTCATTCTTTAGAACGTCTTCATCTACAGTGAAGCTCATCCCCAGAGCTTTGCCATTCCTCTCGTACAGCTCCTCTAATGCAGCGTTGCGAAGCATGTTGTCAAACTGATTTCTTGCAAACTGAACTTCAACCTGAAAAGGAGTTAGTGTATTGATTACTTTTTAACCCTTACATACTGTTCAAATTTGACCAATTCTTACATCTGAGAGCTGTATAAACAACTTTACACATTTTCATTAGCTGGACTTACAAATAAAATGCAGCTTTTTTTGTATTTCTGTGCAACTGATACACAATTTTACATACAAATTAAGTCATTAGTCAAACATGTTGTATTCTTCATACAACATATATATTATATTGAATCATAAAATAATGATTGTGAATGTCTTTAAATTAATAGAATATACTCTTTCTACTCTCTGACAGCTTCATTAAGGATTATTCCAACGTTTATTAATGACTGATGGGGAATTTATGAATGTGAATTGGTGTAGAGATGAATTATGAGTCAGAATATGGGCAGTATGTAAGGGTTAAATGTTTGGTAGAGCTGGGAAATAAGCACTTAAATTAACTTTTTTTTTCAAATGTTTGTAAATAAGTCACTTTTTTTTCTTTATTCAAACTACAGAATATATACAAAAAGTGTGTAGATATGAAAATGTCCAACTTTAGTTTGGTAACTTCTATTAGTAGCTGTGTGCTTCCTGATCCTTCTTTCCTACCTCACAGCCAGTTGCCATAGCAGCTGATCTGAAACACATCTCAGCTTTGGCCTTAAGGACAGGAAGTTCATCTCGTGAGGGGGTTCTCAGATAGTACTCCAGCTCAGTGTAGGCAGGGATGATGTTTGGTTTGTCTCCACCGTGCTTTATGATACCTGCACCAACACAGTGTGGGTTTAATTACAGCTTACTAAAACTCCTCAGAGCAACATGTTGAGTATAGAGGTGCATCAGTGGTTTCACCATGAACTCTCCAGTCTGGCTTCATCTGTTGTCTGAGCACAGACAGGTTGTTGTAGCACAGCACGGCTGCATCCAACGCATTGATTCCCTCCCAGGGGTAGGCTGAGGCGTGAGACGTCTTACCATGGTACTTTATAGTTACACTGGAAAAACACATGACACACTATAGCTATGCATCACACATAAAAACAGAACATGAATGTGCAGTCTAATAAAGCTTACTCATGCTCAGCCACACATGGCAAGTAAGTGGCATCTTCCTTTGATGGGTGAGCCATGAACACCAAATCCAGGCCTTCAAACGCTCCCTCCCTCAACATGTCAATTTTACCTCCACCATCTTCCTCAGCTGGGGTCCCCAGCACCGTCACCTGTGGAATAATGCATGACGTTCAGCTGTTGCATATAGCACTCACCTTAATACAGAAAACATAATCCTTTTCATTGCATTGTTTGGGTCACTTGGGTGCAGTGGGACAAGCTAAAAAAAACACAATATTTGACATTTTATCACCATTAAAGACCGTGTAAAGTGAATTCAGACATTTTCTTCTAAACACATTAAATAGGTCATAAATGTAGTTCTAAAAAAAGGTGTGAAAAGTATTTCAACCATTTAGATTTGAATTGTGGAGCTAGGCTTCACAAACTGTTTCAAGATTTCTGTGTTCAGGATTTAGAGGGGGGGTCTGAAATTCACTGATGTGTTAGCATAAACCCTCCCCTGCTGCTGTAGAGGTATAAATATATTCAGCGCACACTACTACTACAGTCTACAGTTAGCCGCCGAGCTAGCCGCTGAGTTAGCCACTGAGCTAACCGCCAAGCTAGCAGCAGAAAGCTCTCATACATAGCCTCCATGTTTCTGGTAGAGGTTGTGACTTTGATTGACAGGTGACACTTGGTAGGGGGCGGGGTTTCAGCAAATTCCACAGCGCTTGGAAGCAGAGAAAGAGGCTGATTTTTATACAACTTTGAAGCGATTTTTTTAATCATTCAAATTTGGCAGGGTGGTTAACAACACACTTTTCTGTGGTATGTCAAACTCAGAACACATATTTATTCTTACTTTACACAGACTTTAAAGTTTTCTTATTTCTGCATCCAGCAGGCACAGAGCAACATGATTATGTAACTTTATGTGTGTGTTGTTTGGTGCTGAAGCAGGTGATGACCTCACTGGGTGTAACAGCGCTAGTTCACTGTAAACAGCTGTCTTCTTAGTTTACAAGGCTCAAAAATGGTTGATCATAGGGGAAGTGAAGGGCATTAATTCTCTTTGGCCTCATCACTTTCACATCACACGTCCATTTGACCCATATATATTGCTAACTGGAGTGGTATGACACCAAAGGTTGACAAATCTAACTTTATTTCAGTTTATTTTTAATTATTGAAGCTTAAAATTGGGAGAAATCCTTAAATCAGGGGACTTATAAAAGGGCCATAATCCCCATATCCTCCGAAAAGTTGGTATTTTAAATTCATGGTGTGTAATTGTGCTGGAGGACAACCAAAAAGGTCAATAAGTTATTGACCTTTTTGGTTGTCCTCCAGCACAACTCAGTGGACTGAACTGTAATTACTCATAGTAAAATATTTGACCAGAGCTCCCTTAATGCTTACGGTCTTTTCTCAGTATCCCCTCATAATTAGTCTCCATACATAATTGTGTGTGTAATTTTGTGTATCAGCTGCACCAAAACATTTTTGGAAAGTTGTAAAATAATTCCATTTTTTATATATATATCACATGAAGATAAGCTGGCAAATTTCTGGCTAAAACAAATGTTTTCAATGTTTTTTTCTTCTCTCTTATTTAAATTAGACCCTGAACAGTATAAGAGTTAAAAAGACACTATCATTTTCAGGGTTACTTTTAAGCCAAACACAGCTGTCCAGATATGAAAATAAACTTCCAAATTTGGTCAACTCCTCCACATGTGGTGCATCTGTCCTACCTGCACCCTAACAGGGAGTCTGCACATGTTCTCCAGCACAGCCTTGAGTCCCAGAGCAGCAGCAGCTCCAACCTCAGCTATCAGGTTGTGTCCACATGCGTGTCCAATACCAGGCAGGGCGTCGTACTCGCACAGGAAACCCACGTTGACCACATCTCCTCCTCTTCCTCCTCCTTCAGCTCTCCAAGTGGCTCGAAACGCAGTGTCAAGTTTGAAGTGAGCGTCCACCTTCCAGCCTTCCTCCTGCCTGAAGAAGTCTACCAGTCTGTCATGAGACTTCCTCTCCTCATAAGCCAGCTCGGGACAGCTCCATATGTCCTTACTGAGGCTGTGCAGCTTTGCTTTGGCTTCATCTATACAGCACACAGCTCTCTGTTTCAGCTCCACCAGCACCTCTGCTCCGCTCGACATCTCCTTCACTTATTTATTATTATTATATATTGTTTTAGAATAATGAACACTGGTGGTAACAGTGTGACTGTGTGTCTCCTGTCATAACCAGCTCCCTGCAGTCTCACTATCAAGTTACAGTAAACTGTGTCACCAGTGCCAGAAGCTAAATTTGAAACAGCCTCTCTTTAAAATAGCCCACACACACACACACACACACACACACACACACACACACACACACACACAACACACTGCACACACACTGTTTAAACACTATTTGTTTGTGAGGATTGCCAAATGAAGGAACACTCATGAACTTACACATATAAACGTGCAGGTTCACTATTACTTGTCTGGGTGTAACAGTTGTATAATGTCTGCTGTGACTCTGGAGAAGCTTTGTCAAGTCTGAGAAAACAACCTTGATGATGTCACTACGGACTAGAAGTAGTCGATCTTGGTCTCTGCTGCTTTGATTCAGTGATTTCTTTTAAATCTGTCTTTTGAGTCACCTGGCTTTATCAAAGTGCAATACTAAATCACATGAGTTCAATAAAGCTAAGAGGGATTCACATCCAAAAAAACAAAAAACCACATGGTTTCTTTAGGTGACATCAGATAGAGACGTAACAGAGTCAAGAGGACCACAAAATGATAGAAAACACTTCTTGCTCTGTTTTAAAGCCTGTGAGAAGCAGCTGTTTTTCTCATGAGTCCATGTAGTTGCACTGAAAAGTGAAGTGAAAAGGCACAAGGAATGGAAACTCACTTCCATTTACAAATGATGACTGTACGATGTGATCTTAGAGAGACTATTATGACTTTAATAATAAACATAAAGTAGAATTATCACCTTCCCTGACAATGTTAAAAAAAAACTGAAAATGTATAAACTTCATAAATGTAGAATTTAAAGCAGAGCTGTTTTATTGGATTGAATTAGATTACATAGGTGTAGCTAATGAAGAGTCCAGTGAGTGTATGTGTATGTGTCGGGGGTAATGTTACTGTGTTCCTCATGAAAACATATTGAGCTCAATGTCTTACATGATTTTTTTTTAGAAATGTCTCTCTAACCCTAACCCTAACCCTATTTATGTACTGTACATGTATTTAAAAGACAACATATAATACATACAAGCCCCCCCCCCCCCCCCCCCCGGTTCCTCTTAATGAGACATCAGCTCCCCTGAGATTTTGTGGTGTCTCTAAAATATTGACAATATGCTACTTCTGCCATGCATTTCTATTTTACTGTATATTCATCATCATGGATTATGCTTTTGCTTATATATGATATATGCATTAGGGTTTTTTCATCACTAATTCACCCAGTCTGCACTTTATTTTGTAATAAGCATACAGATGTGTCAGATATGTAAAAAACCATAACATGTGTTTTACATCTGCTTTACTTTTATTCATCCACAGATCTGGTCAGGTTTGTCTTCACCACATCTCCGTCTCTTTGTCCTCTCAGACCTGCCAGGTAGATCTGAGGTTTGGGGACGTTACTCTCACCGTCTCTCTTACACTGGCTACCTGCATCCTTGGGGGGCCACGTCTGAGTGACATTTTCCCGCCTCATGTGACTCAGTCCCGTCTGCGTCGAGTGTGTCACTTTGGTCCGAAGATCAGCCTAGAATATTTTTGAAATATGATGAATGCGTAATTACCGTAATTACTGTGGTTGGACTCACGATTGACTGTATCTTACCAGTTTGATGGCTTTTTTTCGCAGCTCCCATTCATTCCACTCGTATGATTTGACCATGTTTGTCTCCAGTGGGTGGATGTCTGTCTGTGTGCCGCTGTCACACTTTGTAATGGGCTTCACCAGTAAACTCTCTCCTGACTGCATCTGCAAAAAAAAAACCCCACAAGCTGACAATTAAGCTTTGTGTCGTCCTCCAGGTCAAATTGACTCCGTCTGTTTTGACTGTTCCTTCTTTCCTCCCTTCCTTCCTTCCATCTGTCCTTCCTCCTTCCCTCCTTCTCTCTTTCTTTCCTTCCTCTCTCTTTCCTCCCTTCCTTCTTTCCTTCCACCATCCTCCTTTCTTCTGTCCTCCCTCCCTCCTTCTTTCCTTCCTCCTTCTCTCTTTCTTTCCTCCCCCCTACCTTCTTCCCTTCCTTCTTTCCTTCCTTCCCCCTTCCTATTTTCCTTTCTCCCTTCTTCCTCCCTCCCTTCCTTCCTTGACTCGAGGTCAACAGGAGGGTTAAATTTGGATGCAACTCCTAAACTGTGGTACAAGTGGAAGGAGAGCTTTGTGCATTGTTGTATGTCACACTGTTATTATTCTGGACTGTACACACACACACACACACACACACACACACACACACACACACACACACACACACACACACACACACACACACACACACACACACACCTACTAAACAAGAGGTATCCAAAAATAAAATGCAATTTCTCTGGTAAATTGGAGGCCTTTATAACTGAGGACTGACCTCAGAGTACGGAGTGACGCTGGAGAACTGCTGGTGGAGTTTGAGGAGTTGGATGAGTTCAGGGGAGCGTTTGGCTTTCTCTGCCACATCTCTTATGAAGTCATCTGGACTGGAGGCAAATTTCAAAGCAGCTTCTTTGGAGCTGAAAACATAAAGCTTCTGGTTGTGTTTCAGCACTCCGATGTGTGGATTACCTGCATGAGAAACACCAAATATACCAGACTTCTTAATATCTTTACATTTGTGGTTTAAAAGAATCACAACAACCTGCATTAAGGATCATTTTTGAATTGTATTCTTCAAAATAAAATGGGTATATTGAGAAAAATTACATGATTGGAGAGATTATGACATTAAAAACAGATTAAAAAAAATCAAAGGTAGACGTGTGGGAATTATATATATGTAAACCTGTCATTTGGCAACACTTTTCAAGCTCAGAAGTTACTTATTCATTCATTTCACTCATTAAAGTAATGTTTGCATCTTATTTCAGCAACATTACTGGATGAAATTGAAGCATCAGTTAGGTATAATCATTTAAATGCTCTAAGGAGCTGCTACACCTATGTACGATTATAATAATACTTATATATAATAATAAACAGTGTTGGGGAGTATCTAGTTACTTGTAACAGTGTTATGTTATTTAATTACAAAATAAATGTAAGTGTAATCGACTTTACTTATGAAAATGTTGATGATTATAAAGGAGGTTACATCAACCTTTAAGATTTTACTCAGGAGGGTTTTTTCCTTATTTTCTAATGTTTAACATGTTACTGAATACATATATTGCTGTTTTTAATTCTTTGAAATCAATATTTTTTATATTTAGTAAATACATCACATGTGGAGCACACATGGACTTCAATGGAGTCATAGTACCAATTAAACCCACTTTATTCATGAAATATCTTTATTTTATATTCTAAAATCTACATGAACTAATGAATACATTTTACAATAAGAGATAAATGTTGCTTTATAAGAAATGATCTCTCTTATAAATCATGTCAGTATCCATGAAAAACACCTCAACTTAGATTTTGGTGCTTAATGGGAACATTTACCCTAACAGCTGAAAACATGGTTAGAACATTAGAAAAGTCATCAGAAAGTAATCAAATGTAATAAATTACCATAAATTACAAACCCAATCATCTACATACCAGGTGAGATATCACAGAGCATCTTAAACCTATACCTGGAAGTAGAAGCCCATCTGTGTTAACAAGTGTGTATCCACAGACTCCATTATACTGCAGCGGCAGCTCAGTGAAGTTAGCTGTTGTTTCAGGGAGGAACCACTCCTGTGATTCCATCTCAGCTGGATCAATACGCTCATCTGTAAGATATAATGACACCTGCACTTAATGCTTCAAAACAATCTTCAGACTTCTGCATGATGAATCAGTGTTGGTGATGTCACCTGGAGACTCGCTCATTCTCTGTTTGTCCGTCTTCACCTCCGTCGCCTCCAGCAGGCCGTTTAAATAAGCTTCAGAGAAGATGGTAGCCTGAGAGGAGAGGAAGCGCTGCAGGTTGAGCGTGATATTGCTGAGGATCTTCAGCAGCTCGGCCTCATCCTGAAGTCCACACCACAGCTGGGACAGAGTCTTGAAGAGCGGCTGAAAAAAGGACGAGAGGAATGACAAAACGAGGATGTAGAAAGAACAGGAACACACCAAGATCAATACCTGTTCTTTTTAAATCAACACATTTCATACAGATAGAGATGAATGTGCCCCATGATGGACAGAACATACTGTATGAGAAAAGAAAGAAAGAAAAATGTTGCAAAAATACTTTTCTGTTTATTTGGAACACACACATGACCATAACTGATATCATTCCTTTATTGCTTTTACTTTATGATTTTTTATTATTATTTTATGCATCATATACTATATTATGGTATAGTTATGTGTGTAACTCTGTCTTTATCTCTGAGCTCCTCGTTGCTTTATTTTTAGTATCTTTGGTTTTATTTCCTCTTGTTAATCACTTTGTAATATTGTTCAGAAAGCTGCTATATAAATAAAAGTGTATTATTCTGCAGGCCTTTAGACTAGACAGTCCTGAGAAGTAGCAAGATAAATCTCGTCATAGTGTCCGTAATGGGTCGGCAAGATGAGCAATTCAAAATCAGGTTTGTTAAAATGTACATTTAGTATTTTTGTCATTTGAAATGACATTTGCAACATTTTTTACTAAAAATAAGACTGAATGCTGCTGAAAATGTCAAATGATGTAACCACAAAACAATAATAGATATTACATATTTTATCCACTTTCAATGTATTTAAGTGGACTTATACTAATAATGACTTCTATTAAAAATAAAATGTAAATGTTTCCTGATCTCCATGATTCTCCAGATGAAATGTAATATATAATATATATAATGTAAGATCATGCCAAACTAGTTGATATGGTGTTTTATTGACTATTTACTGTTTTTAAGCAAGTTGAATTATTTGGTACAAAGTTTTTATGGTTACACCACTTAGACATTTTTACCATAATCCTCTAATATATTCTCTCTAAATGGATTAAAAGCAGAAATTTGATGCTGGATCCACAAAAAAAGAATGTGTTAAACTTAATTTATTATTTATTTTTGCACATTAACCCTTTTAAATTTGACTAAACCACATGGACACAAAGAACCATCATTGACCCATATATTTTAGCAACAGTAATAATTACGTGATAATGATGAAAACACTTACAAAAACTTTAGTAGTGGGCACAGCTGACTTTGACTTGACAGTTTCTTTCAGCAGCTTCATGTGTGATGACAGCTCAGTCTGCAGGATGTCAACGTGCTTGGCACATAAACGAGCATCAGCCTGGTGATGAAGAGGAAAAACACTGTTAGTACTTTTATCCTCCTGCATTCTTTTACCTGATACACAGCTAAAGAGAAGTGTGAGTAAACAGGCTGATTAGAAGCTATACAAGTGTTTACACTGATGACTATCTATTTATGACAGAAGCGCGCACACACACACACACACATACACACACACACACACACACACACACACACACACACACACACACACACACACACACACACACACACACACACACACACACACACACACACACACACACACACACACACCTGTAATATTTTGAGGAAAGCTTCATGCTGCCTGGTGTTGTACAGAGCCTGTTTGAGCAGCACCAGTGGGACTTCACACTGTGCAGACTGATGCTCAGGTTGGGTCAGCTTCTCCAGCAGAGCGGTGTACTTCCACACTAAACTCTGTGACACACTCAGCTCACTCTCTATGCTTTTACTGGTGACTGGAAGAACTTGATGAAGAACCGGAGGCACTGCAGGGAGAATGAAAACCAGAACTGATCATTAGTGAAGACAGATAAAGACTGATGCTGTGTAGAGAATGTTTTTTAGGCTGGTGTACTGTACTTAGTTCATTGAGGTGGATCTCTTCTTCTGCTTTGCCGCTGGCTTTGTTGAACAGTCTGATTCCTGTGACGATCATAGTGAGCTCATTGAGCTGCTGCTCCTTGTCTCTCTTTAAGAGCACCATGAAGGCTCCCAGCTCAGACGCAGGGAAGATGCTCTGCAGGCCAGCTGATACAAGCAAAGAGGAAGAAATCAACTTCACTTGTTCAAATACTAGTGAATGTGAACTCAAGATTGTCCTTCTGAAAGTATACAGGACTATTTCATTATGAATCATTCTTTGTTGCTCTATGATAGTTTTGTGCATCAGATAAAGTGTGAATTTGGGTTCATGCATGTTAGAAAAGGTAGAAAGGAAACTTTACTGCAGTGACATTTTCTCAACATTAGTATACTGGTTCATTTCCATATTTCTGGCTTTTGATTAAGAATTCTTTATAGTCTTTTTTTTCTATTTTATTGTATTTGTTTTGATGTGTTAAACATTTCTTTCTACTTTATTTTTTACACTATTTCACTATCAATACCTAAGTTTGATAAACTTCTTATCAATTTTATTCATGTTTCTTTTGTCTTTTAATCTCTTCTTAGACTAGTTTTAGTCTAGCTTTTATTAAACTTGTATCTCTTTTATTTCATTAACTTTTCTTTTGTCTTTTTAACCTAGTTTTTACTCTAACTTTTAATAAACTTTATTTTGCACTCTCTTATTTTACTTATTTAATTACTTTTTTATTTTTTTAAATTATTTTATGACATTTTCTAAACATTTATATCATCCTTATTTTCTCTTGCGTGCCTTGCTCTCAATTTTTGCCTTTTAATTTATTCTTTATTTTTGTTCTCTCTTTGTTTTTATTCCTTTTCTTTATGTTATCACTTGTTCTGTCTAATTATCAGCTTGTCGATCAACTGTAAAGCACTTTGCACTACACACTAGCCTGTATGTAAGGTGCTATATAAATAAAGTTTGACTGATTGATGGTACAGATCACAGATGTGACTATAGAACCAGGAAGCCTGTGTGTGTGTGTGTGTGTGTGTGTGTGTGTGTGTTACCTGTCGTCTCTTTCACAGTGTTGGAGTCAGTAGGTGAGCCCATGGCGGAGCGCAGCAGGATGTAATTGATGATTTTACGGTACAGAGCGTCTAATTGGTCCCGTGATGTCACCCTGCTGTCAGTGATCTCTCTGCTCACTGAGCTCAGTCTGGACTCCAGCACACGGTGGATTTCCTCCAGGAACTCACCTGCACACACAAAGCACCTGCTCAGTCATTACACTCATATTATTACTGTCTTCTGTATATATGGTTTCATTAAGGCAGTTAAAATAGCTACATGAGGACAGCTGTAGGACAGTTCAGTGTCAGTTCAGGTTTAATGATGCAGATAAAAATGACAGATGTTATAGCATACAGTATGTGTCATATTAATAATATACCTATATGTGTTGATGGGGTTTAGTTGAAGAACATTATTTATGACAGTCCTGTGATCAGAAGCCTGAATATTATAATGATCAACAATATAGTGATACATGATATTATCAGTATTGTTAAGCCATTCTTAACCAGGCACACAAAGCAGAAACGTCATGTAATAGTGGAAACAAGTAGTGCTGAGAGAGTAATAATCATTTAAGGCAAAAATACTAAACATTCTTTTGTTTCAGCTTCCGAAATGTGAGAATTTGCGGTTGCCTCTGTTTTCTATCATTGTAAACTAAAAATCTGAATATGCAATCTATACAAGAAGACAAGTGAAGAGGACACTTTGGCCTCTGAGAACTTGTGATGAGCTTTTCTCTAACTATTATCTGACATTTTATAAACTATATTATACATTCATAATATCAAAACTCTGCAACATTCTATGCTTTAATGTAACAGATTTGCTCAGTATGGCAGAAAAGAAGCCTGCAAAATCCTTATTTAACACCAGAAACATTAGTATGAATGAAATGTTTATCACTTACGTCGAGAGGTGTAATTGATATCAAAATACACTTGCATCTTGATGGTGTCCAGGGACGGGCTGCACTTTTCTGTCAGTTTATCCAGACACAGCTGAAAGAAAAAGAACAGAGGAGGAGACAGATGTGAGGTTCAGTGTCACACAGTGTTGCTTTAAGCATGGATGGAGCTACACTTTCAAATCAAATGATTTCTCTTCATAGGCTTACTCCAGTAATGTCTTTGACTCAATATGTCTACTTTTTTTTTTAGACAAACGATAAATAATTAAATACAGAATTTAGCATATTTCTATCAGAATTTGATTCCAGTGTGAAGAAGGCTTTGATGTTTTGGAAAAGATTAAGCTCAGGAGCCAGTTCAGCCACAGACTCATCCAGCCATCAGACTGTACAACACCACAGCTCCCAGTAGCTCCCACTAGCTCCCACTACCACTAAAAAGACTGAGGTTGTCCTTACAGGAACACTGAACTTTACTTTGAAATCCCAGCCAGAAACATTGCACACATGTATATAATAACAGGAACTTCTGCATATTGCACATTTATATATTGCATATTTATTTACACAGCGATATTATTTCCTGTATTTAGTATTTTATTTTATTCATCTTATCACTTTCACCCTTATGCTGCTACTCCCCCCCCCCCCCCACTACACTGCTTGTGTCAATTTGAATTTCTCAAAGACTCATCTTATCTTAACAGTGTATCATCTAACTGTATTTCATCATTAAATAATCATGAATAGTATAGTATAATAGTATAATAGTATAATATGGTATTGTTGCTGGAGTACTTCCTACCTCTTCAAGTTTCTGGACATCCTGTTTGGTCAGTGTTCGGTCCACATTGAAGCCATTTCTTGGGTCGAGAACCACAGCTTTCACCTGAGAACAGTTCAAATAGAAAGTAGAACATTATAGAAAGCTCTCATGTTCATAGAGGAGGAATAACATTTCAATCAATAAACGTTGAACAAATGACTAGTTTTCTTCTTTATCTTATGACAGGTTATTATCATTGAAACTGAGTCTTTGACATCTAGAAATAATTGTGTCTAATGAACAGTTACATTACTCACCATGAAAGCCACTAAAGTGTCTGTCACCGCATGTCCTCTCCCCGCACACTCCCGCACTATCTCATTGATTATATTCTTTATCACGTTTTCTGCGTGAGCCCGAGACATTTCTACCGTAATGTTCACTTTGCTTCAGTCAGTTGGCAGTCTACTGACACCGTGTTGATATCTGGTTACCATAGAAACACTCGCACCACGTACATGCGCTGATAGGCTACGTCCACTAGATGGCACTGTTGATCTCTCACAGCCTGATCAAAAATAAAATACCAACTCAAATTGAATGCACAAATATAATCAATACATACATTAAATGTTAATGACACTTTACTGACAGTGTCATTTACATTTTCTTTAACTTTTGGTATGTATTGACTACGAGAATGACATCAAATAACCTCTAATAAAAAAATACAATAATAAGATTATATATGGTTCTAATAATTTATAATGAAATGATGTTCTCATACTCAGAGGTAAACTAAAAGTCATAATCATAATCAATTCATTGGCTAAGTACTATGTACAAGTACCATGTGACTCAGACACATACACAAGCACAACAAGCCAAACAAAGAGGATTAAAGATATCACTGTTATGTACAAGCAAGTAAGTGAAAAATAGATACAGTACATATAGAAACAACAATACAGTTTCTGTAAACATTAGATAAGTCAATCAATCAATCTTTATTTATATAGCACTAAATCACAGAGAACTCCAGGGAAGAAGTTTAGGTTAGTTAACGTATTAATAGTATATGAATGTAAATGGATAAGAGAGGGAAGAGGGAGGAAGAGCTAGGCCTATGGCAGCATAAACTAGGAGCTGGTCCAAGACAAGCCTGGCCGGCCCTCAGTATAAGCTTTATCAAAAAGAAATGTTTTAAGTCTACTCCTGGTGGAAATAAAAGCTGCGACAGGAAGGCAGTGGTGAGAGACAGCTGGAGGGAGCAGCGAATCATCAGCTGAAAAGAGGCTTGGAAGGAAAAGTGGAAACCTGAGGAAAAAATGGCCTTGACTTAAGACTTCCTCCTCCTCCTCGCCCCCCTCCCCCTTCGAAAAATAACATTCGTGAGGTCATGAATACACCTTCATAAACCTGCATGTGTTCTCAAAGTAGCTACTGCGCAGTTTGAACTGAACAGCTTTGACTTGGTGGGTTTACATTAGTCTATTGCATTAAATGTGGAGCTCAGTTAATGATTATTTCCTGCTAAGATGAGCTAGAGAATGTGTTAATATCATGTATGAAATCTCTGGAAATATTTAAAAGAAGTGTATGTGCATTAACTCCACTATGTTTAGCTCTGCAACTTCTGAAACAAAGAGAAGAAACATGAGGATTAAAATATTTATTATAAAAATCAGACAGGACATGAATGGAATGGTTTAGGTGAACAGTTGCTAGACTCAGTCCAGACTGATACAGTACATTTAGAGGAGGTTCCACTAACTACAGCAGCTGATTTCTGCCCTTACATAAGACTCACATTGTAGTTTCCCACATTGTGATTTCCACTAAGAACTGAGCTTTCAGGTCACATGACAACCCCATGCCTTTAAAGAGGAATAGTTCACACACACACAAAAAAAAAAAACACATGCAGAAGGTGAAACTAAGTTCCATGCAACAACATAATTTAACACAAAGACTATGTACAAATCCACAGGGTTGATGAAAGGTTTGTCAGAATTCATGGTTAAAGGATAAATGCAGCAGTTTTGGCACCATTGGAACACCTTTCACAAGTCTACTGTGCAAGTGTTCAAGAAAAACAAAGAATCACTGCACTCACATAGAAAATAAAGACAAAATTTAAACTTTATACAATATACAAACACTGTACCTGCAGCAGCATTTATCATCTGTTTGTTCAACAGACTGAATTTAAGTGATAGGCATTACTGGGCCAGTACTGTACTTTACATACTTCACACATCATCATAACCAGATTCATACAAACCTTCACTGACAACAAATTAACTCAGGTGGAGATTCAACATGTGGGAATAATGAGGTGATTGTTTTCAGGAACGACATATCCTCATTTTTCTCCTCTAGCTCACATTACTGCAGCAAAACAAAACAACTTGTTCATGTATAATGATTTTTTTTGCTTTTATATGAGAGTCAAAATATGACGGTGAAAAAAGGGCAACATTGAGTAAAACATTGTAATGTTATGACAAAAAAAAGTCAAAAATCATTACATTATAAATAAAAAACTGACGATTTCAACCAAAATAATAATGATATTAAGCCCTAATATTTCCTAATATCATTTTTTATGAGGCCTTCATTAAACAGACTCTAGTTGTGAACACTGCACAGCTGCACTGATCCCACTTCAATATGAATGCAACTTTCACCATGTCAAACAAATTAATTGATAGTTATTAATTAATTAATTAAATTAATTAGTCATTTGATATTAGATAAATATATATATATTTGGAGTCAGCACATTGAGTTTCTTCTATGTGTCGCTCAATTGCTTTTTCTAGAAAGAAAAATTGGCAGATTTCAATCAAAGGCCAGCTTCAATTTAAGTCCCTTACCCACAAACATTCATATATATTAACACTTAAATTCTCAGGACACAGAGATACATTCTCATAGTGAGAGGACGCAGTTCTTGAGGGACGATTATAATGTCGACTGACAGGAAGTTGACGACAACACCAGTTTCATCCTCGCCGTGTTACTGGATCTCGATAGGTAAGGCATAAAGTAAGCAGCAGGTTAACGGAAGCCTGCTGGTGTCAAGTAAGAGCTCCATGGTCAAGATCCAGACTGACGGCGAGGATTAAATTGACTCCACAGAGAAATATAATACATAATAATAGACAGACATATTAAAAAAAGGGTTATAATGGCTCAGATCAATCCATGGCATTGTAGATCTGTGTGTATATTGCACTTTGTGACATCAGAACCAGTCAATACGTTACACAGCAGTCCGTCTCAGAAGCATTTCCTGAAGACGATCTGCGGTCCGAACTCCTCGTACTCTTCCTGACCGATCCACGCCGAGCTGAAGGTGGGCAGGTTAGCCAGCACTGCTCCGCCGCTCCACACTGAGAAGTCTCTGTCTTTGGGGCTGGTGACGCGGACGCTCTCCCTCATGTCCACCTGCACCATACTTCTGATTTCAGCCTGGAGTCGGTCTGGCAGGCCGGCAAGCAGAGTGTTCCCGCCTTCACTCGCAGGGAGAGATGGGAAAAAAACAAACTTATTTTAGAGATCAGCTTAACTGGAACACGACCAAATAATAATAATTTAAAAAAAGAAGAAATGTACGTGTGCTTTTGATTTTAGTAGTGTGGCTGGAGTGTGTCTCGGCTCGACTGTTACCTGAGAGCACGATGTTTCCCAGGAAGCAGCGCCTCAGGTCAATGTCTGAGCTGAGGATTGACTTGAAGACGCTCTCGTGCATCCCGTAGTGGTCCCGTCCAATCAGCTCGGGTTTAAACAGAATCTCAGGAGCCCTGGATGAAGCAGAGGTCTGTCTCTCAGTAGTCTGTCATGTGTGTAGCACCTGCTGAACAGACCTATCTATCTACTGTAGTTCTACCAATATCAAGCAGGCAGTACACATTACTGAGAAATGTTCTCTTTTACAGAATATATGTTTTAGAGTTGTTAGCATATATAATTATATATTTACAATGAACAGATCCAAATTTTAAAGAGATATTTTTATTTGCTTTGCCAAAGTCTGCTTTCTGCAGGAGTAGCAGTGTTCAGTTTTTATACTCCACATATCAGAAGTAAATACCAATAAACTGCAGGTTTACTGTAATTCTCACTTCTAAATCACAGCTGATTTTTCTGTTTTTTTGCTGTTTGTGACTACCTTTAATTAAATCCAAATTTTATGGTTACTACCTCACACTGCACTGAAACTTTTTACTCTACTGTTTTATTCTATTTTAGTTTCATTTTTATGCTACTTTTAAATTGTGTTTAAATGTCTTTATTTCACCATGTGTTGCTTTTCTATACACACTTTACTTAAAGAGTACCTTCACTCTAAAACCACTTTTAATAAAGCAAATTTAAAAGTTAATTATGTGTCCAGTCACTTTATTATATGAAAGTAAAAGGCAAACAGATATATGATTAAAACATGCCAACACATAAAACACTGAAGTTCCAGCAGAAATATAGAAGTTCTTCTTGAGCCCCATTCAGTGGATTGAATGTCCGTGTAAAGCATGTGAGTGTTACCTGAAGCGCTCTGTGCTGAGGGTGACGATCTGTCCGTCTGGCATGGTGTAATGCATCTCCCTGCAGGACGGCCCCCCCTCACTCAGCTCAGCTGTGTAGTCTGGAGCCACGCAGCAGCACCTCTCCTTCATCTCCCTCACTATCTCCATCTCTGCTGTGGTGCGCATGGACACTCCCTGATCCTGCAGCAGCTAGAAGAACAACATAAAAATGAGCCTAAAAGTTTCTTTAACTGTATAATGTGAAGATCTTAACACACAGGATGTTGTATTTACCAGCATGTCCTCACTATGCAAATCAAAAGATCAGAGCCCTACCAATACTGGACTTTTGGGGCTGGTGCTGATAACAATATTAGGGGAAAAAACCCCCACTGATATCGAAATATTGACCAATGATCTTATACATACAGAATATGAACATAAAATGTACATTTTTTCTGCAATGTGGTTATCAAACACTAACAAAGGAGACTGATATTAACTGGGAACTTAATAATGATAAATTCCTATAAATAATAAAAACAACAACAAAACACGTATGAATATATTAAACTTGAATCAAGAAAAAGGATCAAATATACATAAAATGTTGCCTATATAACTTTAAAAATGATCTGTGCATATTGGACAACGTATTCACTGATATGATATATCTGTTATGGGCTAATATCGGCCGACTGATATATCAGTCTGACTCTACATAAGATAAACTAATCATCACTGTGAAAGGTTACTAAAGGACAAGTAACTCTAGATTCCTTCAATTGTGGAACAGAGCCTAAAAACTCACTTTATAGTAAGCTTGGTATTCACTGTCAACAATTCTCATTAAATAAAAGACCACAAAAACCAACAACGTGTTAGTCTATCTCTCAATACTTGGACTTCTCTAATCTGTGAATCTCTATATCAAACCCATTGATTCCCATTGAAGATACAAATCTATAAAGACAGCTCACAAATATGCAGTTTCGCTTTTTAAAAAGCTTCAGTAATGACTTAAACAGCTGATTTGTTGATTCAGATTCATCACTAGAGATTGTTCACATAACTTTCTATAACCTGTGTGCAGAAGAAGAAGAGATGTACCCTTTTCAGATGCATGGTAACATCTAGTCCAGCCAGAGGGAAGCGCTGCACTGCATGAGGTAGACAGTATCCCTCAAACACAGGCACACTGTGGCTCACTCCATCTCCAGAGTCAAACACCACACCTATTAGGAAAAGGAAAACTTATTAGACTGATTGGTAGTGAGAAGCATAAATATATATACATATCAAAAACGACAATATTACCAGTGCATCTTCCTGCTGCGTAGAGAGCCAGCACCGCCTGCATGGCCACGTAGGTGAAGGGAACGCAGAAACTCTCAAACATGATCTCCACCATGCGCTGCCGGTTCTCCAGGGGGTTCATGGCAGCCTCCGTCAGGAGCACGGGGTGATCCTCTGGCTCCACGCACAGCTGCTGGAATGTGTGATGCCAAATCTGAAACCCAAAAGAAAAACACTGGTTAGGAGGGCAATCAGCCGGCATACACATGTTCCAATATTGACCTATCACAGATAGGTAAGTAAATATTTTGTATGTAGGGATGCACTAATTGTGAAAACACATATATTTTGTAATGATCCCCCAAAAGTGGTTTTCAAATGCTTGTGACAAAGATATGTAATGGAGGCATTATCAGCCCAAGTCTCTACATCGGAATTTTATAACTTCCTAATATCGATAGTAAAACACATCACATTATCATCTTACCCTTTCCATATCATCCCAGTTACGAATGACCCCGTTCTTTATGGGATGCTTCAGAGTCAGGACCCCTCTCATGTGTTGGGCTTCATGACCAATGTAGGTCTCCCTCTCAATGTTACCGTTCATTATTTCCTGTCAAGACAAAGCTTTCAATAACAGCAGCAGCAGCAGGTAGGAAACAAAGCAAAGCAACATTACTGTTACTTCTCTTTTCTGTTTTCTTACCTCATATTTTGGCTGCCCGATAATTGTTGGGAATATAATGTTTGGGAGGTCTTGATCTGCGAATCCTGCTTTCATCAGACCGGACCCTGTGTCCAGGACTATGGGGGTCTTAAAATTTGTCATCTGCAAAAAAAATAATAAATCCATTTAAAAAATTGTAACTGTCAAACTGAAAAAAATGTAATTACCTCATCACTCCTAATGTTATTCTATGGGGATAATCTAGTTCTACATTTTGGAATACTTTGGGGGGGGGGGGGGGGGGGGGGGGTATAATTGATAACCAAGTGTTTGATAACCACTTGGGATAAAAAGTGTGTTCATATATGTATAAGATTATCAGCTGATATCTACAATTTTTGGCCCCAAAAATTAATTATTGGTCGGGCCCTAATGAGCATCTTTTTAAAAATGTTTTATTATTATTATTATTAATTGCGACATCAGATATATTTATAGCCCTGAAAAGTGTGTGCTGAATATAACAAGATGTCTGAGAAGGAATATTCTGCTTATTCTGCTTACCTCTCTCATGTTGGTGTCAAGCTGGGTCTGGATCCCTGGTGAGCCAGATCCCGAGACCCTCATGACCTCATAGCTCTGAACACTATGAGCCATGAGGTCATCCCTCTGCTCATCTTTACCACCTGGGTCAAACTCCAGAGGAAGGTCAGGAGGCAGCTGGAGGGGCGACTGCTGATGTGCACGCTCATCTGGAGGAGAGGAATGCTGGGTTTCTGTGTGTACAGCTTCCACTGACGTATCCTCTTCATCCTCTTCATCCTCAGCGGTCATTTCAGAAGAGTTACAGTGATCTAATGACACTCTGCGCTCCTCTGTCAGCGCCTGGTTATTGTTGTTATTGTTACTGTGTTCCTTCAGGTTTGGATTGAGCACCAGGCTGTGACTGACGGCCGGAGTCGTGTTGACTTGTAGATTGAGCACCGAAGCGGGATCCTGAGCGACTGAGAGCGGAGCTGAATTCATCCCTTCTGAGGAACGAGGGGTTTCACGTTCGATGAGGTCATTGCTCGAAGGAAGAGGAAGATGTCTCGGCTCGGGCTCGGGCTCGGGAGAAAGGTTCGATTTTCCACCTGGGTCAAACGCTCCATCGTCCGGCCTCGTTTCAGCCGTTAAAGAAACTTCTGGTTCACACACGCTGGCGTTTTCAGCCAATTCTTTCATTCTCACCTCTTCCTTTATGTCAGAGTCACTATTTAAAGCAGTTCTGGTAAATACACATGAATCAGATTCAGAGCAGTTAAGCTCTTGGTGTTGGGAATCTGGAAGTTGATCCAAATCTTTAGGTGTGTCCTCTTCAGCAACTTCAAGACTTAATTCATCTTCAACACTTTCAGTCCTTAATGTATCCTGAGTTTGAGAATCATGTTGGATCAGCGCTGTTGAATGCATGTTCTGTGATCTGTTACTAATGCCTGATAAAAGCTCATCACAGAGCGCTCGGTCCTCCTTATTTTCAACTCTAGCTTTATCCATTATAGAGCATTTAATGATCTTTTGCTTCTTCACTTTATGCTCTTTGTCCAAACTCTTCTCCAGCTTCTCCACCTCCCTCTTCTCCTTCTCCAGCTGTAAGCGGAAAGCCTCTCTCTCTTTGCTCTTGCCCGATGGCTCGTTCGTATCTCCGCTCCCCGACGGTTCGTCTTTATTCGTTTGTCGGCTGCGTCTGAGCTCGTGGATCTTCAGGCTCTCCTCCTTGATCAGCTCGTCCAGGACGTGGACTTTCCTCAGCTCCGCCAGCAGGTCCGGCCCGCTGTGAAACGCTGCTGTGTGTGCTGCTCCTGCTGCGGTTTCGGCACGGCGCTCATCATCCTCGCCGGCTTTAGTTTCACCTGCTGGTGTGGGTTCACTCAAGTTCTCAGATAATACAGGGTCAGTGTCGTCTTCCAGGCCAAGAACACCAGCTTCAGCCAACTCACTGGATGACATCTAAAAAATAAAATAAAACATTAAGAAAAGTACTGAGCATGATGAACAAATAGTGCTGATATGAGTTTAACTAAACTATAAACTAACAGGGACTCCTGCTGGTTTCTATCTGCCAGACAATATTAACTTTACGTTTGGTTCAATTTCTTTTAATTATTTTTTTAATTTGTATTTTTGTGTAGTCTGTACTGTCATGTCCACATCATTCAGGCCCAGTGTTGTGCCCACTGTCTTTAAAAAAAAAAATTGGTGTGCACTTTTTCTTCACTTTGTTTTTATCTGCCTTTTTTCTGCACCAAAAAAATTAAACAAAATGAAAAGAGGGCTGTTATGGGTGGAGTGGGTGGTTCTTTTTTTTGACCTGCTTTGTGTTTCCTTCATTAGTAGTTCATTTTATTTGACCTTAATGTCATCCTTATTTGTTAAATAGAAACACAGTTTTGTGTTAATCCTACTCCTTTATCCTTGTTTTGTTATTCCCTGGGTAATTTTGGGGGCTCGTCTGGGATAAATGTTCAAATTTCATCATTTATATAAAATAGGTAATTGGATTTATTGGTGCCTGTACTGTCTGCAGTGGTTGTTGCTCTTACTCTTCATCTAAAAACAGCCTCCATAGTTAGGTAGGTCAGTGTCCAGCTATTCCTTTATTATTTTGCCTTTTTTTATTTTCAGAGCTAATCCTGGGATTTCACATTACAAAAACACCTTCATAGATGCAAAGTTTAACAGACAAAATACCATCTGTGGGAAATAAAGTTTGTGTTCATACCACAGCGAGCTGCTCCTCACAGTCCCACGCTGGCCAGTGATTGTTTCTGACCTCTGACCTCAGCAGAGCATCCAGCACTTCCTCCTGAGCCAGAACATTCTCCTCTTCCTGCACAGCAAAAGACACACAAAATATAACATCTGCAACATCTGGATCCAACAGCATACAAGCTACTACAAAGCTCATATATCTGACAGTGATGTCTTTAATCTTCACATTTTGTAGACATTTTACAAACTAAAATGTATTAAGCATGAATGTACAGTAATGCAGTGAATATGATGACTGGTTGCCTCCCTCTCCTCACTCAAAAAGGTGCATGTCTTACCTCCAGTATTTCATCAGCCCTGTCTAGGATCTTCTCCACTTCATTTAATCCCTCCTGCTCCTTTACATCCCAATCCTTCAGAGAGTCATCAGCCACACTGGAAAGATAGAAAAGGACATGATTAGTGCATAAAAAGTAGCACCTGTAGAATTTCAAGTAAAAGGTAGAAGTAAAACGTTTAACTCAGGTTTAAAAAGGGACATTTTCCTTAGAATTAGATTTAAGGGTCTAAGGATAGAGTGTGAATTGGTGACATTTTATATTATCTAGTCAAGAATTACAGACTTGCTTTCAGTTTGACTTTGAGTACTGAATTAAAACGCATTACCCATCAACAGTGTCTTGGTTCTGCTCGTGGAGATCATAAGAATCCCAGAGAAGAGTAGGAATCCCCTCTGTGGTGCATCCCAACCTGTCTCTTCCATCTGTGATAGTGCTGGAGAGGACGCTGCGAATGGGACTCAGTTCAGCATCCTCTAAACCGCTTTGTGAATGTAGGATCCAGTCCCTTCTGGGCCGTGTGCTGCTCAACACCTCCGTCTGCGTGGGCTTATCTCGAGACCCGTTGAAGTGTACTTCTCTTTTCTGTGGCGTGGGGTTCTGCGTGATGGTGACCGTGTAGGAGTTTTCCAGATCATCCACCGGCAGGCTAAGCCACGGATTACTGGGGAGCGCAGCTGACCGCTTCACTTTGATCTCAAAGTTGAGGGAATCCACTGTTACTTTAGGGATAATCTGGATGCTGGCCCTGGAGGAGTTTCCCACAGAGCCCAAGTCAAACTCCTCTACGTGGTCTTCGGAATCTGAGACGCTTGAGACGCTTGAGACGTTCTCTTTGTGGATTTCCGGCCGGCTCAGGGCAAGCCTTGCCGAGTCTCTGCTCCCGGCTAATCTGGAGACTCCATCCATTCCTTCCCTCCCTCCCCAAACCTCCCCGAGCTGGCTGCTCCCCACTCCGTCGAAGCCTGAGTCGAATGAGCTGAGAGAGGGAGGTTTACCCTCAGCTGACACTGTTCCAGAAACCGCTGAGGGAGGGGACGTTCCGAGGACGAGGGTCGCCTCCCTAGCGGTTTCGCATTTAGTGAGGTTACACTCTGAAGGGACTTCTTTATTACCAGGAGCTGCTCTGCTCTGGCTGCTCCGCAACAACTCATACTGCCACTGTAAGGCCAGCTGGAGGTGACCAACAGCCACAGGTCCTGAAGATATGAGCAGTTTCCTCAGGGTCATGCATCTGCTCAATACAAGAAAGATTACTGTCAATTATGTAGGTATTAAGAGAGGGATAGGAATGTGTATTATGGTACGTACACCTAACTTTATGGAGCCACATTAATGTTTGGGTCAATGACGTTTTTTTATGTCCATGTGGTTTAAATGTGAAAATAAATGTATGAATAACTTGCACACATTCTTTTTTTGTGGACCCAGCATCAAATTTCTGTTTTTAATCCATTTAGAGAGAATATATTAGAGGATTATGGTAAAAATGTCTAAGTGGTGTAACCATAAAAACTTTGTACCAAATAATTCAACTTGTTTAAAAACAGTAAATAGTCAATAAAACAGCATATCAACTAGTTTGGCATGATCTTACATTATAACTTTTATATTAAATAAAGCTAATGGAATACTATTGTTCTAAATATTACATTTCATCTGGAGAATCATGGAGATCAGGAAACATTTTATTTTTAAATGAAGTCATTATTAATATAAGTCCACTTAAATACACTGTAGGTGATAACATATGTAATATTTATCATTCTTTTGTGGTTACACCATTTGACATTTTCAGGAGCATTCAGTCTGACTTTTGGGAAAAAAATGTGCAAATGTCATTTAAATGATATAAAACCAACAAAAATACTAAATGTACATTTTAACAAACCTGATGCTGCTTTTAAATCTAGTTTTAACATATTTTTCAATTTCTCATCTTGATAACCCTTATTTCACTGACCCATGTGTCACGATATAGTGTGTTTTCTGAAAAAGTAAACTAGCAGTTTTAAGAGTATTCAATGAATTTAAGGATGGACATCATAGAGATGTTATAAAAGTAGGGATGAAAGCTTTACAGTGACTGAGCTTGCATTGCTCATGACAGGTTATAACTTCACATGGATGTCAGTTCCCCTCTTAAATCATTGCCTCTGAAGGATTGATGGAGTTCTGAAGTATTGAATTTCACAAGATTAAAATAGAAAGTAGAAAGGTGTAAAACACAAGCATCATTTTGTGTAAAAAGTATTTTTCTTTCATATCCTTTTAATCATCTTGTGCCCCATTAGATTTGAACTATCCTGACCCTCAGGTTGGAATCCACTGAGCACAGTAATGAATACATAAAGAGCGCAGCATATTTCTAGATTCACCATCTGTTTAAAACAAGGTGCTCAAGGTAACTTATGGCAGAACAAAGAGCCAGGATCAGATTTATTCAGCTCTCTCACCGCTGAGACATCTGCTTGCCCGCCTGCTGGACCTCGTCGTCTGGGATGACATTAGACAGATGACCCAGATGAAGCAGCTCCTCCATGTCTGGAGGGGGATTCTTCTTCAGGAACGTGGACAGTTTGTGCCTCCACGCGGGGATCGTACCCCAGTTCCTCCTCTGCTGCTGCTGCTGTCTGGGAACATCATCTCCATCCAGGCCTGATAGGAGCTGCTGCAGGAAGTTCTCACAGAGGACCAGACTGTACCAGCTGTTAGCCTAAAACAGACAATGGTACAGAGTTATACACACTATTTCTACTATTCTCAAAAGGAAATGGTTTACTCCACTGAACTGCTTTAAATTATGCTCACACCAACCAATTTTGACAAGTGATGTCACTGCTTACATAACTGTCACCTCTTCCTGTTCAGTGGACTGACAAGTGAACTGCCTACAGGACTAAGAAATGCTTTCAACCATTACTCTAACACACATCAGCTCTGTAACACACATTGCTTTAAGTGCTTTGGCTTAAACTCCTGTTTAAATGTTTAAATGGACTTGCTCCTCAGCCTTTGTGACTACAGAGCTGTAGTAGATCCATCAGCGCAGCTTCAAGTGGAAACTGCAAAATACCCTTTTGTTAAGATGAACAAAATTTGCTGTACACTTCCACTCTTTAGGAGACTCAGAAAATCCTGATTACTTCAGCAACGTGTAGTTTTACTTTGCTCATTTTCTTTTTATTCTGTGCTGTATTGTATACATTATACTCGTTTGTTCTTTTTTTATATTTTGATCTCTTACTTTCACAAAAGCCATTCTAGGGACAGCTGTTGCAAATTAGTATTCACTATAAGATAAGATAAGATGCATCTTGGTTGATCCCCCTTAGGAGAAATTCAAAGTGACACAGCAGTACAGTGGAATGAAAGTAGCAGTGTAAAGGATGAAGGTGATAAAATAAATAATACAAAATACTATACAGTAAACACATCTGCAATATATAACAGACGTTCCTGAGATTATATACATGGTACTAGGAGCTGTGGTGTCTGATGGCTGATGGTATGAAAGACATAGGACAGTTGTTTTAGCCTGTATATTGTATCTGTCCCTATTATATTAATCATAAAATAAAGCAAATAAAAAAAAAAACTCAAAATCAAATACAACATCTGCCATGCACAGTATTTTATCCTGCAATGTTCAGTGTAAATGAGTCATTTAAAATTCTCATTTTTCAATTGAAATAAATTGCTTATATCATCTGCTAAATCCCCCAAAAAGACGTTTGGTTCACTGTATGAGACATTTGCAAATCCTTACACTGGAAAAAAAAATGCACTTGAGAAATGACATTAAATCACATTTATTGTTAAAATTGTTCATGTCAATCTCATGTCCACCAATTCAAAGTCCAATTATATTTCTTCCAACGCTGACTGCTTACCTTGTTGTAGTAATGATGGTAGTTGGACACTGCTCTGAGGGTTTGGAAACTGTAGTGGACAGCAGAGTGAAGTTTGTCCTTCAGTCTCTCCAGATCCAGAACCCAGCGCTCCCTGGTCTGACTGTCCAGAGGCAGGATCTCTGCCATCGTGTGGATCACATCTTCAGCACAGCGAACAAGTGCCTGGTTTGAAGATTAACAATGATTTCATCATAGTATTACATTTATCATTCTAAAAGTAATATCCTACCACAACTATTGGAATTACACTGACAAAAATAAGTAAAGAGAACACATGAGCAGCATCAGTACCATAGCAGGGGTGTGAATGGACGTCTCAAACTCTGATGACAGCTTTCCCGCCTTTACAGCATCCTTGGCTATTTCTATGTTGTAAGGCTGGAGCTTCTCTTGAAGAAGAGTTTCAATCTGCTCAGTGATCTGGAAGCAGAAGAGTAGAGAGGAAACCTGATCACTGAGACACTTTATCCTGTCATGAAGTCATTGCTATACTTGTGTTAGAAATCCATGCAGGTCAATATACATCATAATAAATACTAAAGCTCTACAGTTGGATTTAAACTGAGCAGAACACTATGCCTTTAACAATGATGCATCATTCAGACCCTGCTGACTCACCTGCAGCGCGTCCTCTCGCAGCTGGAACACCTGCAGCTGGAGACGAGCCTTAGAGAAGGCCTGCTGCCACAGCAGCTCCACCTTTTCTACAGCTGCAGTTATCCTGAAACACACACACAGACTCTGCATCATCCATTCATATTTATCACTAAATTATTATGCCATTTTTTGCGGAGGTGTAGACATTCAATAAGATTAAAAAAGATGAGGAAGGACAAGGCTGGTGTTATTCTGTGGTTCCTATTAGTAACAACATTCTCTTCTCTGTCTACAGCTCTCAGCCCCAAGCACATTGGTTCACACGCAAGATCTTTAAGGTTAGTTAAACAGTTGGAAGATGAAGTGTGTTTAGTTTATGTACTGTGGTGCAAATGTGGCTGCTGTACAATTACAAAAAGGAATTTAAATTGAATCCTTTAAATTTGATTTGACTGTTAGAAGTTGAGTGAATACAGTGATGGAGCTGTAGACACACACACACACACACACACACACACACACACACACACACACACACACACACACACTTTATTAGATAGGAAGAGTAGGGCAAGGGTGAAATGAACTAATCAGACCTCAGCCACATTCTTTTGAAAATGAAAACAAGCTTTTGTTCAGTGATATTAAAAACACACCTCCTGTGATACTGCTCTGCTCTCTACTATGAGCTAAGGATCTGATCTGACTGTTTCAGTCCTGATACCAATACCTGGGCTTTGCACATCGGCCGATACCGATCCAATACCAATTTATAATTAATCAACCTCCAAACAATATTTCTTAACTTTGTAAAAAAAAAAAAAAAAAAAAACAAAACAATTGCTGATTGGGTACATTTTTGTATACACCCATAAGTTCAAGATGAGGCAAACTTACAAAAACATTTTACTGATGGAAAACAAGAATTTTGATATAAAATACTCTAAATGGGATTTTTTTAAATACTGTATATGACATAAGAGTGTGTCCATTTTCCACATTAAAAAAACACTTGACACCACATAAATAAAGATTGACTGACTTTACTGTACAGTTCATTCTCAGTGTTTATACAGTGGAGGCTTCAAGTTTCCACATCAAACTTGTGTAAGTAGAATATTGGACCAGGATTGGTTTCCAAACTAGTTGTGACATCACAAATCCTGCTTGTGTTGAGATTTAAGGTGAGCAGAGAGAATGTTTTCTTCCTTAACCTTTGTGCTGTCTTCCCGGGTCAAATTGACCCCGTCTGTTTTGATTGCTCCTTCTTTCCTCCATCCTTCATTCTTTCCTGCCTCCCTCCTTCTCTTTTTTTCCTCCCCCCTACCTTCCTCCTTTCCTTCTTTTTCTCTGTCCTTCTTTCCTCCATCCTTCATTCTTTCCTCCCTCCCTCCTGCTTCTTTTCACCGTCCTTCACCCCTTCCCCCGCCCACCCTTCTTCCTTCCTCCCTTCCTCCCTTGACTTGAGGACAACAGGAGGGTTAAACAGAAAGAAAAAGATTGAGAAAAATATTGAACTACTTCTTTAAAAAGGCAGAGAAGTATCAGTTTCTCATTTGTTAGAGATTAAGCAAATCACTCCCTCTGTAACTGTTCATCCTACAAAATATCATTGCTCTCAATTATATTTGCATGTTAATGACATTTTAAATGTTCTTTCAAGCCAATTCAACTTTACATCAAGAATATTCCAGAGCAAGCAGCACAAGAATGACAACATTTAAAGATTTAAGTAGCGTAAGACGTTGGCAATAATCACAATAATCTGCTATTGTGTAACGGATGGTTGCAACACTACTGTATGGTATGCGTGGGAAGTGTTGAGTACAGACTAGAGGATTAAGATAAAAGTGCTTTATGTGAGCGAGCTGGTGTGTGTGTGTGTGTGTGTGTGTGTGTGTGTGTGTGTGTGTGTACCTGCTGTGGTTGTGAAGCATGTCGAAGGCGGTGTGGGTGAAGAGGGCGGTGCCTGCCATCGCCTGGTAGCACGGCTCCTTCTCTGGGTAACGCAGCTTCTCCACCACGCTGTCACAGTGCCTCAGCAGTTCATCCAGCCCAAGCTCCCTACAACACACACATACACACACACACACACACAGCAGTCAGAGGATGGTGGTTAAGAGTATTTTAACCACTCTGTTTTGTTTCTTGGTGATTTAAGCAGCATCTCAGGTTGAGTCAAGTTAGTTATTCCTGTGTAAAAACTGGATGACGATAGTGAGAGAGCTTTTTTTATATACCTATAATGCCATGCAGCAGCCTTAGAGGATTACATGCATTCAAGTACTGTTATTGCAATGATGAGAGATGGCTTTTGATGCCTTTTAATGCAATATATATGCATATGGGAGCTGTTGCTGTGTCACGTAGCATCTGACTGGTTTAACAGGACAGACTCAGATGGACTGCAGCTAAACTGGATGCATGGTGAACCTAAACACTGCTCACTCAGGAAATAGTCATTAAGAAAATTGGTTTCAGGTGTTTGATTTTTCCATATAGGAGGATGGGATCACTGGCTGCTGAAGAAAGAGTGTATTTTATGATTTCTAGCTCAGAGGTGCATTTAGACAGATTAAGAGCAAGGACCTATTTTTCCATATGCCATTTACAACAGTGAATAATGCATACTAAAAAAAACAATGTTAAGAAATAATCAAATGTATCATTAACTGCAATTATGCATGCCTGAAGGTGGACAGTTGATTTCACTATATTTTTAGATTCTAAAATGACCAAAATCAATAAATTGGTGCTGCAATTACAATCATTATCCTGATCCTAATTAACCTGATCACTATTTTCTTAATTAGGAAAAATGCCTGGTGCAGTTTTCTTGAATCCAGTCTTCAAATTGTGATGATGTCTTTAAATTAGTTTTGTCTGGCAAACAGTCCAAACCCCCAAAATATGAAATTTATAATGATATAATTGGGAAAAGGTAGGAAATCTTCACATATGCATTTGAACTAAAAACACTAAAGCAGGAACCCATTTGGTTGTTTCAAGCTCTACAATAAATACAAATCCTGCTCTTATAGGAGGAGGAAGAGGAGAGAACAGTTGTCAGCCTGACCTCCTGAGCTGCTGGAACTTGGCTTCATTGGTGGAGCAGAAGTGTTGGAGCTCGCTGAAGGTGTTGGGCAGCGGCAGCCTGGACAGAGCCTGCAGGGTGGAGATGCATGACGGCAGCCGCTGGACCACAGACAGGAACTGCTGGACGAATGCATCAATCTCCTGCAGACACCAGCACACAGTACCACAGTTATAAAGCCTGTTCATTTATCATTTAGATTTACTTTTGTAATAATAATAATAAAAAAGTACTTGTTAGGCTGCTCTATTCTAAGTTCAACTGAATTTTCTGTAATGTCTCAACAACCACATAGTAAATCTAAACCAGAGGGGGAAGGGTGGAATTTCATACACCTAGGCAGGCTGCCCAAGTAGAGACTATATGTATGGGAAAAACTGCTGAATGTAGGTCTACTGCAGACTGTGCTGTTGCATCCTTAATAGGTTTCCTATAAGCAGAGAGCTCCCTGGTTACAGAATACTGTCATCATGTGCCAAATGGCCCAGTTGAACATGACTGAATGTATAATCTAATAGAAAGAGGGGCTCCTTTCACTTGCTAATAAGGTCAGCTGATTACGCGAGGCATTTGCACAAGCCTCACCAAGGTAACAAACAATAGACACAGGCCGCTTGGACGGATTTCATGAATGGATTCACGAATGAAAACATCTCCTGACTGAATGAGCTGTTCAACAGCAGTGAGCTCTCCAACACAAAGACATCATATTTAGTTGGAGTGAAGATTTTGTCTCATTCTGCCTTAAGTATTGTATGTCAGGTAAACAGCCTATATTTGGGTGCTACTTCAGACCTTTGAATAACTGAGTGTGTGAGTGTGTGTGTGTGTGCGCGCGCGTCATACACACACACACACTCCACAGCTGCAGAGGATAGCAGGACAATGTTACTTTGTGTGAAGCTCTCAGTTTGTGCCATGACTGATCATAAGACTGCTTCATAAGAATCTGACTGTGAGAGTTTCAGATAAGTTACAAACAGAACTGATAGCAAGTATGCTAAATGATTGCATTTATTTACTGAACACTGAGCTCAAAATAGTCCTTTGTCAATACATATATTTTACAGTTTTTAAAACTCAAGTGAATACTGAACATTTGATAGGAGGTCGCCAATCTGATTTTTTATGTACCTAATGGAAAATCATCATCAATATCATATTCTTATCTTCATTTTTGCAGGATTGGACTGATGACTGCAGGGTACAATTATTTTTGTTCTACAGTACAGCATCTTAATGCGAATGATGAAATCTCATGAATGAGCACCTTGTCATGAACAGGTGATATTCATCAAGTTGAAAAGAGCAATTGACCACAAGTTTACCACAGATGTGTTGTACACTCAAATAAACTAAGAACAACCTCACAGGAGTTCAGGAAAAGAACACAGAAATGTTCTTGCATGAGGTGTGAGGTGTGTACAGCGTGGCCATCAGGTTTACACAAACTGAGTGATCACAATAATGTGAGAATGGCTTAGCTGACTAAATATAAAAGACATCTTTGGAAAATGTGTTTACTTGGCATTTTAATTTGAAATGGTCAGCAGTACTCCAGAAATCAGTGTTCAGTTGATTGCTGTTATCAAATGTCATGTTACATTTCATCCTTGTAGTTTTTGTAATTTAGGTACTTTACCATTTTGTGTCAAATGCTAAAACTGTGCATATTAACATTGGTACACAGAGTGTGCTTTATAGAGATATATTTAGTTTGGTTTACAGTATAACTTAGAATTTAATGTAAAATTCTAATCTATAACTTAACACAGCAATGAGTAGCCCCAGTTCAGTTGAGAGCCAAAAGTAACAAACATAATTAAAACTTCCATGAAGGTGATCGGTAAATCAGATTATCAATCCCTTCAGATAACGTATGAAAAAGCAGTAGTCAGACAGGCACACTGGATTCTTCAGGACCCCACAAACATTCTGATTTCAGAATTTCAACTCCTACCTTCTGGTATACACTTCAAGGCCAGCAAGTACAAAACTAACAGATACAAGTTCTCTTTTGTACCAACATCCATTACAATTCTCAACAAAAGTAACAGGCTGCCGACCTAAGGTTAGTCTCCTCTTTTTATTAACTTTATTTTAACCTCTTTTATCGGGGTTTGACCTATTTTTAGAGTGTCTGGAGTCTTTTTTATTTTACTCATTTAATGTGCATTTGGGCAGGTGCAATCTTCCTAATGTTATTGCCTTGGCAGTCGATAACATTATGTAAAGGTACAACTACAACGTTGTGTTATACTCTGTGTATGTTGTAGGTATAATGTGTGTGAATGTGTTGTGTGTATTCAATATAATGGTGTTATATGCAGCTGCATCAGCATTTATGCCCAAGACTAATTTCCTGTCAAGGACAATAAAGTTTATCTTATCTTAGCCTACTGTATAGTCAATTCTAACCCTAGCAGGTTAGTTAGCTTGTAAGCTAACCAGTAGCCAGTTAAAATAAACAACAAAAAGACAACAAAACAAACAAAAAACAAGGAGCGGCTGTCTGCTAGGGTGAAAATAAATTCATTATAATTTACTATACTCTCACTGCTGTATTAAAAATGCCTATTTTATTTATCCAATGTTTTGGGCATTATCTGCTTGATAGCTAGCTAATTAGCCTGATAAGCTAGCTAACTAGCTGACAGGTAATGCCAAAACATTGAAAATGAGAGCTCATTTATAACTTTGGTGGTAGGAGTTATGGCTTCAGCACCTGCAGTCAAGAATACAAAGTAGTAAGGTGTTCATTTTTCCAAAACAAAACTACCTTAATGAAGGCAACCCAGCTCTGGTGACAGTAAATAAAGTATCCGCCCAGTGATGGTGTCAGCTGGCTTCGGTCAATGTAGTTGGAGAGCTCGAAGATTTCTTTCAGAAGGACTTTCTGCAAAAAAAAAAAAAAAGAAGATCAGGGTCATTCACTGAAGTCAAATCTATAACCACAGTCCTGGTGTTCAGTGTGTGTTGTTGCATTCACCTTGAACGACACGGAGTAAGACTTTGATGGAGCCAGAATCTTCAGCAGCAGCTTGACAACATCCTTCTTCTTGGGCTGAAGAATGTACACTGTGTGGACTGTCCTCTTGTGCAGCTGCAAAGACAGGTTGACAGAAAAATCAGCACTACCCCCCTTGAATTAAATGACTTCATATTGATGGATGAGAATTAAAGGGGCACTCCACTAATTTCAAATATCACTTCCCTAAAGGTTGGGGGAGTTGTATGAGACACAAATACATGACTAAAAAGTAAGCAGCAGAGACTGAGATGCCCCTACTTCTAATCTCTAGTATGGGTTCATCTCTGAAAAAACAATGGATCCTACATTTCCCATAATTCAACCAATAGCTTGTGTTTGTTTGACCGTCCCTACCTGATAAGCAGACATTAAGATGTTTATTTTTACATGGAAATGTGCATTAAATAAATATTACGAATTGTCAAATATAAAATACCAGCATCAAAATCACAATAAAGACTTCATTTTGATCAGTATGCTCAGTCAGTCAAGTTCAGCCATGATTTAACTGTTAAACCATGTAAAAAGGCTCATAGTAAACTAGAGAAAACTGCAAAGGACAAGCTGCTAATGTGGTTTGAAATTTGGAAGGCACCTTAACTTCAGGTTGAGTTCTGAGCTCTATAATGACATTAGATATTTAACTACCACATAACTTAATATTCTCTCCCGGTGTTTCATGTCAACATATTATAAACAAACCAAGAGGAGCAACTATGAAGTCATGTGTACTGGCAGGATCTCACTGATTGGCTAGTTTAGGAAACTCCTCCTGCATCATCAGCACCATGTGGGAAACACAAATTCCTCCAATTCCTTCCAAATTATGCAGCATATTACTGGGCCAGAGAAAATCCCCATGCTTGCATTCTGACGCACATATGATTATTATGATTATAGCATTACTATTACCAGAATACCATTTGGTAATAAAGTTTATTGCTTACACAGATTGCAAGATCAGTCTGAAACATTCATGATGGCAAATGGATTTATATTAGCAGTTCAGTAGCTTATGAATTCCTTTAAAAAAAAAAAAAAAAAAAAAGAATCATGTGCTATCACAGTCCTGTGGTTAGTCTGCTTTGCCCTCACACCACAAACTAAGTGCATCAGAGTCTGCTGGGAGAGTCTCAAAACACACAGCTGATGATTATCAGAACAACTGATGACTAGCATCACCAGCAAATTCACTGAGTTCATATCATCTACTCTTCAGAACTGCCAGCATCTCTGTTTTCACTACTCAGCAACAATCTATTCACTTTTTGGGTGATGCTCTACATGCTGCACCAACTTGAACCTGAAATCTGTCAGTTTTGATGTATTAAAAAGAGAAAATGTGTATTTAAAAACTCTCCTTAAGACAAATTCATTGATTCATATTTGGGGAAATGATGAGGACATCTGTATCATGCATTCAGATAAAACAGAGTGGACATTATGAACTAGGATTTTCCTCATCACAGCAGTTTCTAATCACACAAAATTGGGAAAAAACATGTTGGTATTCATGGCGACCATCAACCCCAACCATAGAGACTATCATTTATTTTCCCTGAAACAACAAGATCTGGATGCAAAAAAAAAAAATGCAGCATCCCCAACATAATTGTGCTCATTTAATGTAATTTCACTGAGGCTTCTCTATTAAATAACCGAGCATGTGACCAGACATGCATGTGACCTCTCGCCCCCCCTTTCTCCCCACACACACACACACACACACACACACACACACACAGAAAGACCACCGCTGACATGACGCATTTGGTATTGTACTTTGAAGATCAGCTCTTTAAATGCTGCATACATTTACGCTGCAAGACAGACTTCTACTAGTGAAGTAGAGTGTGTGTGTGTGTGTGTGTGAGAGAGAGAGAGAGAGAGAGAGAGAGGACTCCAACTCTTACTCATGCATAATTCACATATAACCAAACAGCAGAAATACCAAGCTGGCATTTCACAAAAAGCTGTCCCTAAACTCAACTCATGCAACATTTTAAAAGATGCACCCTGCTACAATATTACATACAAATACCAGACTTATCTTCTGTAGCAAAGAGGAATGCTTTCTCCACTGACATTCTTCTCAGCTCAAATTAAAGGCTGGTGTTGGGATTTGTGCTTTCCTCTTACCACAGGAAATCACAGATCTAAAAAGTTGAGCTAAATCCAGCAGCGAGTGAGACATCCTTGTTGTTGAATAGGATGTGTTCTGTGTGCATCATGCTGCAGAATATAGCAGGAACCAGCATGCAAGGTTACAGTCAAGTGCAGCTTTAAAAAGAAGCTTTTCATCATTGATAACATTTAGGTTGATATGGGATGTTATGGGTTTATAATGCTGACCATGTAATCACAGTGTTGCATGCCATGCCCATCTCTCTCCCTTCATTTCCTGTCAGGTCTCTGCTGTCTGATACAAAAAAAAAAAAAAAAAAAAAAAAAAAACTCCCCCTAAAAACCCTGTAATTTAACCCTTCTGTTGTCCCCGGGTCAATTTTGACCCAGGAGGACATTTAATTGAGGCCTACTGTCTATAACATCTCAAAATATGTATAAAACATGTGGTAATAAGTTGGAATGAAGTTGGCTAAAAAGTTTTAACACAGGATTGGATGATAATTTACACCTTACGCATTATAAACCGTCAAACTAGACCAGGTCAATTTTGACCCGGGAGGACAAAAGCTGCACAGTTGATGAAAAGATGTAGATTCCATGTTGGTCTCTATCATTTTTTGGGAAGAAGTGTCATTTATCTGCAATATCCTAAATGTTTTGTAGTTTTATTGTTTATTTTGAGTGAGAGTGAGAGAGAGAGTGAGAGAGTGAGAGAGAGATGCAACAAAGGGTCCCTGGCTGGACTTGAACCAGGAACACTGGGGTATGTATCGTGGGGCATGCGCACTGTTCATTTGGCTACGGTGGTGCTCCAATAATCAGCAGCGTGACAGCATGTTCACATACAGATCTAAAACCTGGAGACTTGACAGGCTGCTATTCATGTGAACTGAAGCTCAAAAAACATGCCAGTGCTGACCAACAGCACTGAGAGAGACTCAGAGAGCAGCCAGGCGTGAGGAAGCTGACAAAGGTTCAACTGTATGCAAATGTCCTCAACAACAAATCTCCTTGTGTGGATTCCTCATGAAAACCACAAGCATGTAGTTTATATGCTAGAAAACACTGACTGTCACTTTCAACATGCTTCACATGTTCTCAGAGGACAGATTAATGTTACTGTTTCATCATGAGTCAGTATAGTGGCAATGGGAGACAATATCTGGCCAATAAGAGCGGAGTATTTAAATGCCATGCTCAACACAAGCATGCCTGCAAGCTTCAGGCTCGTGACAGACAAGAAGGAGTCTGCCTCCTTGTATCTGCTTGAGTTCATACATCATTATCTCAAAAGATAAAACAGCAACAACACTGTAGGCTGTCCAGTCACAGAGGATACAAACCTACCGTAGTTTTATCTCTTTAAAGACAAAGAGACTAATGAGTTCTTTTCTTTATGATATTATTACTTATTGGCTTTTCCATTGTTTGCAGATTGCTTAAAATGGTCATTTTTGCCTTTAAAGTTGGTTCTTCAGACAGAAATGATTGTTTAGATGTTTTATTGCATGATGTACTTATAGAATAGAGCCTGACTCATACTGGATTTTTGGGGCTGATACAGATATCAGGGAGTAAAAAGAATTCCGATATCAATATATTGGCCGATAATCTTTTACATACAGTATATAGAGATAAACAAATTTTTTTGAAGTGATCCCTCAAATGTAATGAGGGTATGAAATTTTACAGTTCAACAATAAACTTTACTGTACATATATTAGACTTGAATTAAGAAAAAGGATCAAATATACATAATATGCTACTTATATAACTTAAAAAATAAAAATGTTGGCACATATTGGACAATATATCCAACGATACTGATATATCTGTGATAGGTCAATATCGGCTGAGAATATCAGCTGTCCAATTTATAGGTCAGGCTCTAATATTGAATTATTTTCAGTGTAGAACAGAAGCTGCAGCGCCACCACCAGGACATGTCTCCCTGTCCCTAAACTCATTCATTTTTTTAATTTCTTGGAAATTCCAAATAAAAAAAACCAAACAAACTGTATTTAAAAGACTGTTGAAACAGTAATTAATTTGACTGATTAATCTACAGGAGGTAAATCAAAGATCATTCATACATCACACAATCATCTACATATTTTGCCAAAACCTTCAAAAACTCCCTGGCTCCAGCTTCTCAAATATGAAGTTTATCATTGTAAGTCTTTGAGTTATGGACTACTGGTTGGACAACATAAACAATTTGAAGTTGGTACCTTTGACCAACATCTTCACCATCACTGTACAAATATACTAGTCACTTTCTGCATGTGGAGTTTCAGAACAATCAATGATAATTTGTTGCAGCCGAGCAGCACCACACAGAGCACAGCACTGACAGAACAATAATAATAATAATAATAATAATCATAATAATACCTCCAGCAGCAGCAGAGTCTCAGAGATGAACCTGGTGATAGGAGGCGATGCATCCCTCAGATCAGCCACCACTGACACCAAACTGTCTTTCTCCTGCTTCTTACTGTCAAGACAGAACAATTCAGCCATCAGTCCATCTTATACTCACACACACACACACACACACAATAAGCCTGTTTAACTCCACATACTTCTGCAGGCATCGAAAGTAATTTATGAAGTCCACCACTTCTGCTTTGCTGAGTTCTGAGGGGAGTTTGGCTTGTCCATCCACTGGGAACACGATCAAAGGACAGCCATGTTGATCAAAAGCACCTGTGGAGACAAATTAACTCAATATCAGAAGGTTCACTGCAAAAAATGAAACATCTGGCATTTATTGGAAATGCCAGACATTTATTGATAAACTTCAATAAAAGTTCTACATTTTTTCAATCTCTTTTTTAAAAATTCTTGTCAATACAACCTGACAGTTAGTAGATGATGACTTATGGGCATGTTCATAATTTTTCAGGTCTGTCTGGTTTTCTTCACTGTAATCATTCCTCCTGTTCATACTGACTATTAAAAGATCTCCTTCAAATGTGCTTTCAATGGAAGTGATCAGGGGCGGAGCTAAAAGGTGGCTTTTTGGGCTGCAGCCCAGAATGTTTTCTCAAAAGCCTCAAATAAATAAATAAATAAATAAATTTTAAAAAATAAATAAATAAATAAATACATTAAAATATATATATATATATATATATATATATATATATATATATATATATATATGAAAAAGTAAATTCTGGTTGAAGTCACTTTTTCTGAACAGTTAACCAGTTGCTGACTGAATCTGAGTTTATAACAATTGTGATTAGAAGTGAAACTTGAGGCAGTGTTACAGAATGAAATGCATTTAAAAATTAATGTAATATTTTTGATTCATTTTTTGATTGTTATTTATTCATTTCTATATACATTGTTTTTGGAAAATTGTTAAGGATCAAAATAAATCACTACTACTACTACTACTACTACTACTACTACTACTACTACTGTTTGCAGAAGTCATATAAAGCATACAAATGTAACTTTGCTCATAAAAAAAAAAAAAAAAAAAAAAAAATTGGCCCTGGCTCCTCAGATCTTCTCAAATCCCAAATCCGCCCCTGGAAGTGATGGAGGCCAAAATCCACAGTGTGTCCACACAGTCATTTAGTGCAAAAAGATGCCTTTTTAAAAGTTTATGTGTAGTTGAAGTTGTCCTCCATCACTTAAGGTGCATTGTAAACTTCAAGTGATCAGTATGAACAGGAGGAATTATTACAACAAGAAAAACAGGTTTCAATGTTCATTTGAACACCTGTTGTTTTAAGACAAACTGGAAAAACTGTGAACCCATCCTTTAACTTCTACCCATTGTCCAGCTGTAACACAATATGAGCCAATGTGTTGAAATAAGCTTTGTAAGTTCAGAAACTCCACATTCCTGCTCAGTGACTGCAGTATAAAACACACTGTGTGATCCTGTGCACACACACACACACACACACACACACACACATAAGTCTCCTGTGTACGTACACAAAGAGGGAGAGAGAAACATACGGACTAGTATTGGATGAATATCTACCAGGGAATAAAACAGCTCCGGAGTTGAGCACATGATCAGCAGGCAGCGGCGGGGAGGAGACACACTCCTGCACCGAGTCCTGGACGTCTGAAAGGTTGGAGGGGAAATGATTATTTTTATTGAAAACACGCCCGGCAAGAATTTCCATCAGAGACAGCTATATGACCACTGGAGGAACCGGCCCAGCAAATTCCTCACAATCTTTCAAAATAAAAAAAAAAAATGAAAAAAGTTGGCTGATGGAGAGCAGCAGGCAGGCAAGTGATGAACACACCACTCTGTGTATGTTAGTGTGTGTAACATCCTCACTGCGTGGATCCTGCACTTGTTACCTGTGGCGTGTCGGCTCATCTTCTCCTCCTGTAGTTATGAAGCAAACGCTGCCTTCATGGAGCTACTGCAGTGAGGGAGAACAGGACCGGGCGGACCAGCGTTGACTCTCTCCGCCATGTTGCGTCCGTTCAGCAGCGCCTGGCTGCCGGGGAGGCTGCTCCACTCATTTATAAACTAGAGAGGGCGGAGAAAACACGGAGGAGGACGGACACAAAGTGTCCAGCCAGGTCGAATCATGAGCAGGGTCGTAGCCAGGGGTGGCTCATTCAGAGCACAAGTGCCCCCCCCCCCCAAAAAAAAAACCAAAAACAAACAACAAGCCAGCACCACCATGGAAAGTTTGACTAGATTTGACCACTTATTTGTCACTTATATTTGGTATATGATATGAACTGGTGAGTTAATTTAATTCATATAAAAGTTTGTTTTCAGTTTTAGAATTGATTTTAAGAGTTCACTTTATAGTTGGCAGTTTTACCTGCTGAATTATTGCTTCCACTTCCTGTTCCTGGCTCCTAAATATTTGCTCTCAGGGGCTGGCCAGGGTAGGGCAAGTCCCCCCAAAACAAACCAGCGAAGCCCTGGAAGAGTTTGACTAGATTTGACCAATTATTTTCTGTCACTTGTATTGTTTCTATATATGAACAGGTGAATTAATTTTTATTAAAAAAAGTTAGTTTTTAGCCTAAGTTTTAGGATTGATTTTAAGATGTCATTTTATGGTTATGTTGGCCAGTTTTATCTGCTGAATTATTGCTTCCCCTTCCTGGCTCCAAAATATTTGCTCTCAGGGTTGTGGCCAGGATGGCTCATTAGAGCGGAAATCCCCCTCAAACAAGCCAGCAAACCGCTGGGAGAGTTTGACTAGATTTGACCATTTGTTTTCAATCACTTGTACTGGTTTATGAACAGGTGAGTTAATGTAATTCAAAGAACACCAACAGCAGTTAGAAGTTAGTTTTTAGTTAAACAATAGCTTAAGTTTTAGAATTGATTTTAAGATTTAACCGTTACCAGTTTTACCTGCTGAATTATTGCTTCCTCTTCCTGGTCCTGGCTCCAAATAATTTGCTGTCAGGGGTCCTCAGCTCTGGAACTCTCTCCCGCATGATATTTGTCTCTTAAATCATTTGAACAAGCATTTCATTAATGCAGACACACTGTTTTATTATGATGATAGCCTTTATATTGTTTTATCTTAAATTATTGTTGGGTATTTTATTCTTTTTTTGTATTCTTTTAACTTGTCTGGTTTTATTTACATCATTTCAGTCGTGAAATATTTTAATCCTGGTCCAATCATCAATCAAACTTTGCAAGTGCTATAAAGTAAATGTAAAGTTTAATATTGTGACTTCATCTATTAGTAGTCAAAATACTGTATCTAAAACTACTGGAAGCAGTCTATAAGATACCAACCAATGGTAAACTGTATAATGTGACTCCTTCGTGACAGCTAAAAAACAGTCTTCATCATTTCCAACTTCTTTTTTTTATGTGTTAATGTTGTATTGTCATCATCAGCAAAACTGTGTATATATACTGTATATGGGACTTTTGCAGACTAAAGGAATGAAAATGAATGGAAAATTACTGCCTTTTTACTGTGAATTGTATGCTGTACTAAACTACATGAACCAGTGGTAGCCTTAATCTAGAGCAACATTCCCATTGTGTATTTTCAGTTATCATTCCTTTATGGAAAGTGCAAATTTCAAAGCTGCATAAAAAAAAAAAATAGCATAAAAACAAAGCAATGTGTCTCATCTGAGGGCCCACAGTGACTGTGGGGCTCTAAACAGACACTCAAGTCAATTATGCCTTCAAGCACTTCCTGTATGGGACCAGTTGTTTATTCACTGGACAGGTCTGACTGCATACCTCATGTGAATATCATTCTCACCCAGAACCTTTCTTTAACTGAAATTCCCAATGCTCAGTGTCAGAGTGTTCCCATTAGGCCACAGAGAATTCCAAATGCAGGACAAGGAAAAACCAAAACTTTTTTGGTTTCTGGACACTAAAGACAAAGAGGAACATGACAAGGGAGATTGTTTCCATTGATATGGAGAGAATTCGATCATCTGAATCTGTTTTATTGAACAGGAATCTTATGATTTGAAAGGCCATCATGTTATTCAAATCAGGATGAAAGGCTGCATGCTATCTCATTATAAGACTGAGACATTTACACAGAGATCATCATCATCCAACAGACCCTGTTTATTGCAGTTTATTATGTAACCAGATCATCTTGAGGAATATACAACTTGAATTTAAGATCCTCTTCCATTATTTGAGGATATTATCAGGCACAAGTACATAGAAGTACATAGACAGGTAAAATAATTTGGTCTGTTTCCCTTCCAAACATGATCTGAAACCAAGCTGATTAAACTATATTAATTTTACATTTAATTATGTAAGCATGTTCCTGGAAAGTTATCTGGCATTTGTGTCTAACAGTCCAGAAGTTTATTTATTCTTCACCTAAGCATCCATTTCCACTTGGATTTCTGGTAGGAGTATGCAATATATCCTCATGTCTTACTGGGTGAGTGACATTGTGAATATCGATGGTTACTCTGACTTATTAGAAACGCTATGACATATTTTACACGTTTAGCTTTCATTTTCATTCTCCTGAGGCAACAAATCAGCTTTGTGACTCACAGTTTACTCCCTGCAGGTGTCAGTCTGTCATGCTGACTGAAACTCTTCATCAATGGCATTATTCTATCCGTTGGACACATTCTTGGCACACTTCAGTTTCTGCAAAAAGAGTGATTGATTTTGATCCATTGTTTGTCTGAACATAGTATGTGGGTCAGGTTCACAGTGGAAACATGACTTAGCAGGTTTTTTCTAGAGGTTACCAGCCACTCCCAGGCATTATGGGACATGTACTCCCTCCTGGGTATCATTTCCTCCTTGTTCATTGTGTTCATATCCAGTGGCTAACTTGTCTGTCAACTTCAACTGACTTCTGAAATATGAAGTAACAAAAACATTGTTTAATGCCAAAAGAAAATAGCAACAAATACATAGCAGATATATGAAAATGTGCTGAATGAATTTCTCTGAATTACCTACTAACTATATTAGATTCACTGTAAGTTGTAGAAACAGTGACTGTATTTATTTTTTCATATCTGTGACTTTAAGAATTAGATTAGTTGCTCTGTATTCCAATGACTCTGGTCTCTTTCATCTGGCAACTGACAACATAATTAACAAGTCATATTGATATGATGTAAATACTTTGATAAAGAGATGGTCATGGACCAGTTACTGACATGAAAAAGGGAGTAACACAGTAGGCTCCCACAGTATTTGCATGCAAGTTAATTGCATCGCTCACAGTTTGTAAAAGACAAAAAAAATCCTCAAAGTCATTAGGATTAATCTGCTGGGGAAGTCTGTACCCACTTTTGTGACAATCAATCCAGTGGATGTTGAAATATTTCATGAGAAATGCAAACTTTGACCCACTAGTGGTACTAGAGAAAAAGTCAGGGGATCACCAAAGTCATTAGGATTCACCCTTTGAGGGCCACTAATATTTCAGTATTTAATTGTGCTTTAGTGGTGCGTATTACCAACCAAATTACCATAATAGTAAATGCCACACAGATAATCTGGATGAAGCCAACTCTGTGGGTCCTGAGCCCATTCAAAAATGAGAAATTAAGTAAAAAACTAAGTCAGAATGATGAGATATTACTCTGTTTTGGTTGTTGTTGTTTTTTCAAAAAGTAAGTAAGTGTCTGTAAATAGTTGGTGAGTGTGTGTGTGTGTGTGTGTGTGTGTGTGTGTGTGTGTGTGTGTGTGTAAGGTTCTGACAACAGAACAATACATACACTCACTTCCCTCTTTATTAGGTACACCTGTGTGTTATTGTCAGGAAGATGATAATTCTACTTTATGTTTATTACTGAGGTCATAGTGGGTGATGGTGTTGTATTAGGATACATTATATTGAATGGTGTTCCTAATATTTTGTCGACTGTACATGAGGGGGGCAAAATATTAGGAACACCATTCAATATAATGCACTTCATTACACCACCACTTAGTATGACCTTATTAATAAACGTAAAGTAGAATTATCACCTTTTTGACAATATCAACAAAAATTTTAAATGTATGAACCTCATTTAAAAAAGAGTAGAATTTAAAGCAGAGTGGTTGTACTGGATTGCATTAGATTACACAGGTGTACCTAATGAAGCGGCCAGTGACTTTACATTAAAGTTGTGTTTTAGCCAACATTTAACTTTTTTGACTCACTAGCCGATCATTTTTAGTTTGCCATACATGAGCAGGTAAATACTGACACACTATTTCAAGTTATTATAGGGTTAGGGTATTTTATTTTCCTGGCGGAAGTGCTGCTCGCTTGTCAACACGTCTTATTTTGGAAGTTGTAACCGGACGTTATCAGGTGATATTGATGTGACGCAGCTACGATTTATGGTTTTATAGCATCATTGCAGCCAGTCGACAAACATCTGCAGTTCTTAGTATAACGCTAACAGACTCTTCTAGCTTTAAAACGTGTCGACGAAATATATAGGAGAGGTTCAAAAGGGACATTATAACAATTGCGTCAAGCTTTATTAAAAACGTCGTAGTTATTAGCTTAGTTATTAGCTGCTGAACGTCATATTAGCGGAGGGCTGATGACAGCAGGCTAACGTGCTAGCAGTAAACGTGCGTCGTGCTAACATTATTTTCTCTAATTAGTTAATTTGTGGGACTTTACCATGTCGTTAGCATAATGCGAGTCAATAGTAACAGTTATGTATAACGACATATAAAAGTGACGTAAGTAGCTCCGTTAAACGACGTGCGTGAGAGTGGAGACATGAACATGCCGCTCGGGAGGAACGGGTTCATCGGGCTTGCTGTGGGAGCTACAGCCGGCTTGGGTTTGATTGCCTTCATCATTTACAAAGAGATCAGCAAGAGAAGATGCCAGAGTCTGGTGCTGGAGGCCAGGCCAGCCGCCTGCGTGTTTGACGGGGCTGATGGAGCCGCGCTGCTGCGGGAGACGCTGGATGCACAAGGTGGGTGGGTTGGCTGGCTGTACTCAGCCTCACACACATGGAGGCTTGTCAAAAAGATGCATGTGTGTTTGAGACAGAGAGAGAGAGAGGTATGACAGGTACTTTCCCTGTGATAGTGAAGATGATGATGAAGTATGTGGACCCCATGGGACCTTCTTAGACGACGCTGAAGTTAGCTGGCAAATTGACAGTTTATTTGCACATTAACAAAAAAAAAGTAAGAGGAAATAGTAAAACACGTGTGTGTGTGTGTGTGTGTGTGTGTGTGTGTGAGAGAGAGGTAGAACCAGGGGTGATTCTAGTATCAGACCTTCAGAGGGGCTCAGCTCCTAATGACAATGTTACATACAGTGCCTTGCAACTGTCCACTTTTTTTTTTTTTTTTTTTTTACTAATTTCACTGGATAACATAAATTACAACAATAAATATTAATACAAAGTAGAGTGGTCTACTATAGTGTACAATAATAATAATAATAATAATGGTTCAGAATAAACAATCACAGATTTCTACAGAGAGGAACCTGAGATAGTGAATGAACCCTGAGGGAAAGATTATATATTAATATATATTAACTACTGAAGTACATTAAAGCTGTTAAAATAAAAGCATTTGAACCTGTAGCATAAGTGTTTGTCCCATCTGTAACAGACGGGCTTGTTAAATAATTAAAGTCCTTTTTAAAATACAATACTAATTTATTTATTTTAGGGGTGCTGAGATCAAATTTAGTATGTAATGAAGGCATGATATTTTACAATTTAGCTATATTTATTATATAAAATGACTGAAACACTAAACTTCACTGGGAATTGAATAATTATAAATGACTATAAACACATACACAAAAATATATGTATGTATTAAACTTGAATTAAGAAAAGGATACATATACATAAAATGCTGCCTATATAATTTTGAAATATTGGTGCATATCGGACAACATATACGCCGATACTGATATATCTGGGAGAGGCCAACATGGGCCAATAATATCTGTTAGCGATATATCAGTCTGGCTTTATTAATATTACATACTAACATTGCAACATAAAGCAAAATAGCAAAAATAATAAGTGAAAAAACTCACAAACATGAAAAAAATCTGGATTATGTATTAGAATATTTTGTCATCAAAGCATTTTTGAGTTTCATTTTGTATCTAGGTAAAGACAGATATCAGAGTAAGTTCAAAATTCTATCCCATAATTGGTCTCCATGGTATCTTACTGGATTACTGTCCTCCAGCTGTATGGTACATTGGTAGGTACTTGTCTAGTTAAATAATACTTTATCTGAGTATTACAGATACACATGTTTGTGTTGGTAAATCTCTACTCATGTATTTCAACTTCAAAATAAAGGTACATATTTGAAGAATATTAATATCAAAAATAGTTAGTAAATGATACTTCCACAATGAAGGGAAATCAATGCTAAATAATGATACATGGCTGTGAATTTTGGACTGGATTAACAAGGAGACTTCAGAGACTAAAACCATTTAAAGATTTGTGAAACATTTATTCTAGTTGCAAACACAAAAAAGGGCGATATAACCCCCCGCCCCTCCCCCATCCAGACCACATGATTCATTTTTAGTGGAGTCTCCTTGTTAATGTAGTCCAGATTTCTAAATTTAGTGGATTGTTGTCTACTGATTGGTTAGTTTTTCTGTTTAATTTTGAGTACTTCCTGTCATTTGTTTGTATTTCCCTAAATTGTGTTAGCCTATTTTATGTTGTGTTATTTTTTCCTATTTTGTTCTTGTTTTTTTTTTTGTTTTTTTAAGTTGAGGACAGGTCTTTTGTATCAGCCTGTGGATTCTTCACCTCTCTTGTCACATCTTTACTTTTATTATCTGTATTTTATACAGTCTCATGTATGCAAATAAATCAACTGGCTGTATGGAAATGAGTGAAATGAGCCCTTGGTCATCATGTCTCTGTCTAACACACAAAACCCTGACTGCTGCAATTATTGTTTTCAGTATCAATTCATGTGCAGCAGAGAAGAGTGAAAAGTCCCCACTACAAATATCTGGTCCAAGATGATGTCATCAGATAGTGTAAGACATGGAAGGGCATCTAATTCTTAAATATGAGAGCTGAAAAAGAGTCAGTTAAATGGTTAATAGTTTAACATAATTTGTTGAATAGCTTTTAATGTGACTCCTGGCCTGGGAGCAGTTTCCCTTGGATAACTGCTGGTAGGGTGTATTGAAGTTGTTTTATTAGGATACCTCCTGTGGAGCTATTTCCTGGCGTGTCCAACTGTTAGGAGACCACAGACAGACCCAGAAGAGATGGAGTAGTTATCCATGTAGGTAGGGAGAAGTAAGGCTGGACTACAGATAAGCAGGGAAAACAGATGAGTTTTTTGGAGCTGGTTATGATGATAGTTAGGGGTACAATATTGACTAAATTACAAATAAGTCAGAAACCACCTGTCTAACGTGTTGTCTCCATGGTTGGCTGTCCAGAGGCGGAGGCCCAGCAGCAGGCTCTGGCAGCAGTGGAGGCTGTGGTGCAGGGCCTGTCCCCAGAGCAGCAACTGGAGCTCAGGAACCAGCTGGACCAGGTGCTGACCTGCGTGTCCTCGCTGCGCTCAGAGGTGGCCGAGCTGAGGGGGGGTCTGCAGGACATCGCCCTGCAGATCATCCAGGATGTCAAGTGAGTGGCACACACACACACACACACACACACACACACACACACATACACATATCAACGAATATATCAGGAACACATATTTTTCTACCTGAAAGTGTTCAGATGGATATTAATCTCATGTCTATGTGTTCAGTACAGAGATGTCCAAAGTTCAAAAATAAGTCTACTTGACTGACCTGTCTGTGTGTGTGTGTGTGTGTCTCCTTACATTCAGAAAGGGAGTAGAGGACAGCCAGCGTGTACGCAGGCGCCGTCACATCCATAGAGACCGCACTGACTCCAACAGCTCCAGCTCCATCTACTTCACTGCCAGCCAAGGTGTGGCCAGCGCATATGAGGAGACCAGTGAAGGAGGGTATGTTACTGTGATTGGCTGTTGTCCAAAAACAATGGACCAACTTGTTCAATAATATATTTAGACAGCTGTGTTTGTACTGTCTGGTTTACTTCATTTGTCTCACTTAAGAGGTGAAGAGTGAAGAATTGGTATTTTTGGAGTTTTAAAGATGTTTATTATTTTTATGCAACAGTTCAAATAATATAGGTCCATCAGAACATGAATGGTGTGTGAGTGCAGTGGTGTTCTAACATTATAGACAGAGATAAGATCAGGCTGTGTTCAAGCTTTGATATAACAGTATGTGTGTTTATGCTTCTTAACAAGATTCATCAGCTCGTTAGTGTTAATCTCTAAGATGATTACAGGTGGTTAAACTAATACTAAGTAACACTCACATTCATTCTGACTGTGTGCTCAGAATGAAAATAGCACTGCATTAAAAATACAAGGGACAGGTGTGGGGGGGCAGGGGGTGTTGTATCACTTACCAACAGGATGATGTAATATAATCCAGGCTGGACTGTCTGGATTATATTACATTACTTTGAAATCTTATCAGTATCAGCTGGAACACTGCACAGTGGTATTTAATGCTTTGACAACTCGGCAAAGTTATCATTTTATCTGTCAATGGATGCTCACCAAATTAAGTGTGTGTGTGTGTGTGTGTGTGTGTGTGTGTGTGTGTGTGTGTGTGTGTGTGTGTGTGTGTGTGTGTGTGTGTGTGTGTGTGTGTGTGTGTGTGTGTGTGTGTGTGTGTGTGTGTGTGTGTGTGTGTGATCAGCACTCACAGTGTGATGTTTGGTGCTATTACATTGCAACTGTTTTTGCTAAACTACCCAGAGTGTTTTTGCTGGAGTCTTTTGTGTTAACACTGCACAGAGCAAACACAGTGGACTCTTTGATGAAATGGATGAGGAGGGGCTGTGTTTCTCACAGAACACCACCCTCTTATTTTTAATCATTGTAAAGCTAATCATTTTTTAATACAACACACAATGACATATTTTATCCAGGTTTTGATTGTGAATATGATGTAATCTAGTGATGTAACTTGGGGTCATTGTGTTTTTGGGGTCTGTCAACATTGGACTCACCCAGGAAACCCAGCCAAGGTTTTATCACACCCCAAACTGTGCCCTTCAGTGCTGTGAGCAACACAAACCAAACTCCATTCTCCTCCATTGTATTGAAGTAAAGGCATAAAGTCATAGAGACAGATAGCTCTATGCAAATAAAACTGATAGTAACTGCATAGAGAGATGCCACACTTTTGAACTGACCCTTTATATGGCAAAACATCATTTTTCTCTAAATAATAAATCAATGTAATGTGAAATTCCAATTTAAGTAACTATAGTACATTAGTAATAGTAGTAGTAATAATAATAATAATAATAATACTCTTTATTTATAGAGCACTCAAAATCCAAGTTACAAATGGAATAGATAAACCATGTTGAAAAGAAATGAAAGCAATTCAAGGAAAAAGAAAATTCACCAAGTCATTAAATAAAAGCTCTGCTCATGTGTGTGTCTGCAGGTACTCCACAGCCTACGCTGAGTCTGACTACACTGACCGAGACACTGACAAAGAGGAGGGAGAGAAGGAGCCTGAACAGGAGTCTGAGGAAGAGGAAGACAAGAGCTGTGCTACCGTCCTCACCCTCCGCCAGGAAGACTCCCAGGAAGAGGAGGTGGAGGAGGAGAGGGGGCTGGAAGAAGAGGATGAGGATGAAGAGGAGGGGAGGCTGCAGCTGGTGACTGAAGTTCCCAGTGGAGAGCTGGCTCTCCTCCTGGCACAGAGTGACATCCTCCACACAGGAGACGCCAGCTTAAAAGCAGAGGGCTTTCAACTGCTGCTGGACAACAGAGCAGAGGTGAGATACTACTCACTGATCACATGATGTCAAACCACCTGTCAGTTTAAATAACTGATCAATCACTACATTCATTATGCTTGAACTGTTGATCAGACAGAGTAAGAACTGTGAAGATATCTCCACAATCTGTGATCTGAGGCATTTGTCATTATTTTTGATATTACATATATTATCAAAAATAGATTTGTTAATAATATAGAATATATATTCAGCCCTAGTTTAACTGTACTATCTTTCAGAGCTGCAGTGATTAGTTGATTATTTGATTAAATGACAGAAAGAACATGACTCTGCAATTATTCTGAATGCCAACACTGACCAATTCCAGCTTCTCTAATTGGACCTTGATGCTGCATTTTAATCAAGAAAATAATGATCAGATGAATTGATCATGAAAGTAATCTTTAGTTACTTGTTATGAAAGATGAGTTATTCCACTGAGGAAGACAGCATGTAAACCTGTGAGCAGTGATAGTTTGTGGAGGGACCTGCAGACATGTTGTGCAGTTGTGTAGCTCTGCCAGTAGGTGTCAGTAAAGCATCACTGAAGCATCACTTAGAGGTTACAACAGTCAGAGGTTTCTGTAACTCGGCACAAGCAGCTGTTACTGTTGTATTCCTTTTTAATGCACTATTAAAAGCCCTTTTATTAGTAACAGGACTGTTAGAGAATAGCTGACACAACCCCCAAATGTGTGTTTTATCCTGAAAAAAGCAAAGCCTCCAAAAGTGTTGTCCTCAAAACTCATCAGTGCTGACGGCAAAAAGACAAACACTCACACCTGTATCAACATGGAAACCCTATTATTACATCACTTCATTCATACTGTTGGTAGCACTGACAGAGGTGGACAGATGTTGCACTATTGTAGTGTTCACTTTTGGATCTTAAGCACCTATAATCCTGAAAATGTTCCATTCACACACATCTTCCACATCTTCTTTTCCTACTCTTAGCAACTGTTGCTAGGCAAAGGTTTACACTAACACATACCTATATTTATGGGTTAGGTACACCTGATCTGTTTGTTGTTAAAAATGATGTAACAGTGATTCTTACCTGTTCTTTGCTTTGGTGTGTGTGTGTGTGTGTGTGTGTGTGTGTGTACTCAGTATGGAGACAGCAGAGAGTTTCTATGGCGACTGGCTCGGGCGTACAATGATATGTACGAGTCTGCAAAGGACAAACAAGAGAAGAAGAACTACGCACAACAAGGTAATGAACATTTTATTGGTACAGCGTGTTGTATTCTGTGTGTTCAGTGTGACAGTAGAAGAGAAGGGACTGACCGTATCTCCAGTACCTGTCAGTAAAGTGTGAGCTGGTGTTTGCAGGTCGAGAGGAGGCAGAGCTGGCCCTGAAGAAGAACGGCCTCAGCGCTGAGTGTCACAAATGGTAAGAACGCCAGACCTGAACCCTGAACCCTGAGGAACACCACAGACTTACTGCTGACCCGCTGTGTATCACAGTCATATGTTTGTGTGTGCAGGTTCGCCATGCTGACAGGACTGACCTCCCAGCATGACAGCATGCACAGCAAACTGAAGAGCAGCCACATACTGAAGGTAACACAGCAACATTTACTTTATTCAAATGAGAGTTGAATCTAATGTACAGAAGTTGTGAACAGAGTATGATTAAAGCTTCTTCTCCCACTTAGGAACATCTGGACCGTGCCATCGCCCTCAGAGATGATGACCCCATGTGCTTCTACCTGCTGGGCAGATGGTGCTATGAGGTGAGACTGTAGATGTATTTTTTGATGAAAAGTGGCTGCTTCACAATAAAAGTCACCCCATGTTGAATGCTTTTAATATGAAGCAGCAGCAGATGAAAGGTTAGTATTAGCAGTTTGTTAGTACAGATCTGACACAGCTGTAGGAGAGTGATGGATTTTGTTACTTTAAAAAAAACAACTAAAATATATTTTTCACTGTCTTAAAGAAACTTGATCATGACTTAAAGACACGTGTGTGTCTTCACTATTAATTATTGAGATTGTGTGTCTGCAGGTGACCACACTTGATTGGCTGGAGAAGAAGGCTGCTGCTGCTCTCTACCAGACCCCCCCCAATTCTACCCTGCACGACGCCCTGGAGAACTTCCTCAAGGTACCACACATCCCTGCTGCTATATATTTACACTGTTACACTGTAAGTCATTTTCATATACTTTTAATGTTTGTGTGAATTTCCAGGCAGAAGAACTCAGTCCAGGCTTCTCCAAGACTGTAAGATTTTACATTGCAAAGGTAAGCAATAAGATCTAGAGTCATTACATACACAGAGTAGTGCATCAGTGTGTTTGTCATTGTGTTACCATGATGTTTGTCTCATAGTGTCACCAGGAGCTAGGCAACATCTCTGAGGCAACTAATTGGACGGAGCTGGCTGTGAAGATGCCCTCTAACACCAATGATGTAAGAACACACTTCACTCACCTCATTTAAACAAGCACAACAATCACTTCTGTTGCTCTCAGTACTCATCAGTAATCATTTGCTCTTATTTTTGCCTTTTATCTTTTTTTTTTCCTAGGATGAAGAAACGAGCAAACTGGAGGCTCAGCTTCGCGCGTTAACTGGCAAAAAAATTTGAACTTATTTTCTACTGAAAATCACCACGAAAGCACTCAGCCGATGCCACCGATTGGCCATGTGAATGCTGCCCATCTCTGATCATCCAATCAGACAAGTACTACAATGGCGGCTCACTAATATCTTTCCCTTCACTGGTGGATATCTTTGTCATACTGTCACTGTGAAATGATATGGAGTTTATTAATATTTATTTATTTTGCAGACTTTCACTGAGGAATATATATTGTATATCTAACTTTTTTTTTAATTGTTTGTCTTGTTGAACTGATAATCAAGTCCTTTAAACACAAGGTGGTTTTAGTTTTTCAGCACATTTGTCTTAATTGAACAGGCATATTTAAAGGGTCAGTTCAACCAAATAATTACACATGGATTCTACTATAGTGTGTGGTTTTATTTGTGCAGGTTTTTGCCTTCACCCTAGAAGAGAATGGGGAATGAGTTTGTGCTATTTGAGTAATATAGGTGGAGACAGAGATAGATGGTAAGAGGTGTGTTCATGGTCGTTTGGGAGGATCAGTCCAGTTACTGTAATTAGTCGCACTGTCAGAAGAACATATCAATGAATTTAAGGGAGCAGAAGGTTGTCTAAGAGGAGATTCAACCTACAATGGGAGGGGGAGCATGGGAATTTTACATTGTGTTGCAAATGAATTGTGTAATGTTATTTATGCAGGTAATATGTTGGACTGTGTTGGAACGTGGAGCATGTAGTCCAGTTTGATCAGGGATGTTAGCAGAGCTTTAAGGGAAGAGAAAGAGGGAGTAGAGAACTTTAACTTCATTCTGCCAGGTTTGTGTGGAGATAAATGATGCTTCATTTAATGTAGATGTAGTGATAGACTCATAGACTGTAGTGTTTTGATCAAAATAAGTCTTCAAATGTATTTTATTTAATTTATTATCCCCCTCTTTAAACTTTAAATCATGTCATTTCCCCCTATAGATTAGAAAACTGTAGTGGCGCTCACACAGTAAACTGACAATGTAAGGAGATTTCTGATTGGTAATGACTGACGTGTTCAAATGTTCCTGTATTTTTTCCTTTGAGTGTGTTTTGCTGCCTTCTGATATTTGAGTGTTTTTACATTCCTGTTATTTTCTGAAGTGAAAGCTGAGATACAGTTTGTTAGCAGATGACTTTAATGGCACTTTGTTTTCTCTATTTAATTTATTGTGTTGATTTTTATTTGAGATAACAGTGTTCCTGTCAGTGGATATCATGTTTTATGAAAATGATGGCATTCCCTAATTATTCTGATCCTGTGATGAAAAGTGAATATGCACTAAAGTGACACATGGATAACCTCGAATAAAACCTTTTTTCTATGTCTCTCTGCTTTTCAAAGTTATGTACACATGTAGAACATCACACTGATAGAAACAGAGGAGCTTTTTAATAGTAAAACAAAATAAATTTAAGCTTTGAAGCTCACACACAGAAGCTTCTGGTAAAGACAAACAGAAAAAAGAGAGCAGACACACAAACATGTCTAAACATTTGATACATTACATAAAAGAAAAGCTTTAAGTGTCTTAATTGGAAAAAGAAATGTTTCATCCTCAGAAATCATCACTGACAGATCCCAACAGTTAACAAAAAGATCAACACTTAAAACACTTTACATTTATATATTTTTGACCACTCAGTACATGAAACTCCTGAAGAGCACTCGCTGCACTCACCAAAGAAAAACTATGCTGACTGTTTCATTATGACTTCACTTCATTATAAAACCATTTTAATGACATGTTTAATAGTTTTTGTAACCATACAAAGATTTATGAGACCTTTTTTTTTGAGATTGTGGATCTCATAATTATAAAGATGAACACTTTATAATTGTGACATACTAGGTTATAATTATGAGATAAGGATGTTTTAATTATGACAACCTAAAGTCAGAACTGGAGCTTAATTTCTTCTTTGTTGAGTGCAGTGTGCTTCTCTATGAAACGTTCCATCTTGCTGTTGAGCTGCAGGAGGTCAGATCATCTCATCCACTCTGCTTCAATCAGCATCAGTCCACATGGTGTAACTCATCACCTTCATGCCTGTGTGAACCGTCAGTCTGAGGCTTGTTTAGGGTGGAGGTGGCACATGCAGCACTGGAGTCTGAAGGTTGAGTTATAAGCAGGTGTGAAGCAAACATTTAGCACCACCCCCGCTGCTTCCTGCCCTGCTCGCTCAGTCCTTGGCGTCACCCACTCCGTCAGCGTTAATGGCGAACATGGCTTCGGCCTCCGGCAGGCAGGGGGAGTCGTAGATTTTACAGATCCTCGTCTCTCCTCGGCCTTTCCTCAGGTACAGACTGCAAGGACAACGCCCGTTTTAATCCTAAAGTTGTCTTAGAGCGATCAAACCATGATGTCATCGACCTACAGCTGCTTTAAACTACTCACTCCCTGATCTAACTCTTACACCTGCAGTAACAGCCTTTTGGCCACTTGGGGGCATTAGAAACAAGCAGTAAACTCAACACTGGTATATTTTCACCTTTGAAGTTGATATGTTGAACTTGTGAGAAAAACAACTGCTTATTTTCACATCCATAAGTTACATTATCATTCATTAGGAGTTGTGTTTCTGTCCACCTGCTGAATGCAAGTCTCATATATTTACTGAAAGCTCTGTAAAGCCCAGTGGAACTTCAGAGAGCGCTGATATTGGACCGCGTTGGATTCACTCACCGTGTAGTGGAGGCGTGAGCCAGAATGTTGCCACCAATTGGTTTCTTGGGATCTGCGGAGAACATGGCTGCTCCGTCCACCTGTGCTACCACCTGGTTGGATATCACCACGGCGACGCCAAACTGTTGTGGCAGAGGATTGAGATGAGGCAGACAAAAATAATGGTAAGAAAAAAATCTGAAACGCCCTGAATTATTTAGCACGAGCCACCAAAATGACAATTTAAACAATCATGAATGGGTCTTCATTTGGTTGCAGCTTCTTAAATACGAATATTTTCTGTTTTTTTCTTTAGTCCTCTGACAGTAAACTCAATATATTTGTGCAATGGACAGTTGGTCAGGACAAAAGACATTTAAAGACATCACCTTGGACTATGCCAACATTTCTCACCATCTTCTGACATTCCATAGACCAAACTATAAAACTATTAACTAATTCATCAATAACAAATATAAGTGGGAGCATGTGACATCATCAGGTGTACAGGAGGAGCAGCGTACCTCGTCTGCCAGTCTGAGCAGCATGCGCAGGAAACGTCCCAAGTGTCCCTGCCTGGCTGACAGCTCCCCTCTGCCTGAGTAGTCTGTTCTGTACAGAGCTGTGGCGCTGTCCACTATCAGCAGAGCATACCTGACACACACACACACACAGAGTTGTAGTTGGGAACATAATAATTCCTCTTTATGTACTGTTTGGATCTGTTTACAGTGTTTCTGTTGACTGACCTGGACTCAGCCATCATGGCGGAGGCTTGATACAGCAGCTGTGTCTGATGGTCTGTGTTGAAGGCTCGGGCGTAGGCCACGTTGTCCAGAACATCACTGCCTACCAGCCCGTACCTGATAACACACACACAGGAAATCCAACATGTGCTGTTCTACAGGATGTGGGTGTGTCGGCTTAAAAAAAAAGAAGTGCTGATCCTCCTTACCTCTCTGCCACAGCGAGGAGTCTCTCTGGTCTGAAGGTTCCCTCTGTGTCGATGTACATGGCTTTACCTTCTCCACCTCCCTGATCAATGGGCAGCTGTGGACACAAGACACAGTGGAGTCTACTGAGTGTGATAATTATACATATGACCTCTTTAACTCCACAGATATTTTATATTCACAGAGAAGAAGCTGGAATCAGACAATTTGGACAATAATTAATCATCAAAACAGTTGGCGATTCATCTTTTGTCCATCAACAAAGTCAGTGTGGTGTGTGTACCTGACAGGTGACAGCCAGTGTGTGGCACAGCTGGGTCTTCCCCGTCCGAAACTCTCCAAACATCTCTGTGATGGAGCCCGTCTCGATCCCACCTGCAGGACAGACAGGAAGTCACGATCGCTCTGTCACTCTTCTGTGTAATGACTTTGTTCTCTCATTATTTGACTGGAGCTAATACAGTCAGAAACAGGAACTTTGCTTCAGTTGGTTCAGTGTGTTTCACATGCTGTTCTTTTCCCACAAAAGAAATGAAACATACATTCACTGGCCACACCTCTGCAATCTAATGCAATCAAGTGATGGTGGTGTACTGAGGTGCATTTTATTAACTGGTGTTCCTAATATTTTGCCCCCCTCATGTATATTAATGGAGTGGACAAAATATTAGGAACACTAATACACCACCATCATTCACTATGACCTCAATAATAAACAAAGTAGAATTATCACCTTCTTAACAAAAACAGAAAATGTATAAACTTCATAAATGTGGAGTTTATATCAGAGTTGTTGTATAGTATTGCATTACATTGCACAGGTGTTCCTAATAAAGAGGCCAGTGAGTGTATGTGAGTGACTTAACGAACCCTGCAGGAGTTTGTCGAGCTCTTTGGAGCCTGTAGAGATCTGAATGATTTCAGCTCTCCTCTGGTGGAACTCTGTAGCTGTGGTGAAACCCATCGGCACCAGCTTGGCAGCTTCAGTCTGAGAGAAGAAGACATTGTTGAAAACATAAACTTAACATAACAACATAAAATAGCTCATGAGAATATTGGTCTTGCTCATGTTGTAACTATTACACCTTAGATGTAGTGAGACATTTTTTTTTAATTCTAATCATTACAGATACAGATATCATCCAGGACTCAGTTGCATGTTGTTCTCTGTGCAGAATGATGTATGTGCAGTTTGTTTTCACATTATCTGCTGAAGGAGGAAAGTTTCTCTGAGCTCAGTGAAAGTCTCTGTTTCTGACATGTACCTATGAACATAACAACTTCTACAAGTGTGATGAGAAAACTTGAACTAATAATGCATTTCATGGTCAACTGTCCATTTTTCTCCTCACAGGACCAGCAGAAGCACTACACAGTGCATCAGAAGTGTTGAATGGCCTGGTCTCTCACCAGGATTTTATCAGCTTTGGCCTCACTGATGCCTTTGATGTTGAGCAGCTCCTTCTTTGGTGCGTAGGCCACGGCTTCGATGGTGTGGAAACCTGCATCCTCCAGTTTCTTGATGTCACTGGCACTGATTCCACATTGCTGCATGCGGGAAAAGAGAAAGAAAGACAGACATATACTGTAAGTTCAGTGAGAGAGAGGAATGCAATCTGTTTTTACCTTTCAGATATTGTAGGTCTCTGTGTCATATCACTAAATATTTACAACCCGATGTGTGACAGGGAAAAACACACATTAAGTCTGAGTAAAGCTGTGTGATGACTGCTTTCAGGAATACACACCTCTAGTCTGCTCAAAGGCTGTGGCCCAAAATTCTCTTCCTCCTCTACCTCTGCCTCCACTCTGGCCTCGCTCCTCATCGCCATGATCTGAGTGTGGATGACAGAGAGCAGCACATATGAAACAGAATAGGGAGAGTAAAATATTACAGCAAGAGAGAGACTCAGACTCAGTATCTCAGTCTGATGCTTGAATTCATGACTTTTTATGCTGAAAATTGAACTTTAGATGTATAAGATGCAACATCCACTTAAGTTATTTATTTCATAGCAAGAAAATAAGCTATTTTTAAATAGAATATAGTTTCAGTTTTTACACAACACAACAACTCTGTATATGTTGGGATAACTGTTTAAAGCTCTTTTGGGAAACATATATTGACATTTTGAAAATATAAAGGAGGAAAAACAGTAAGGACCTTCTGTTTCTTTTGTATCTGTAATACAGATGTTTATGTAAATGTTTACCTTTGCTGCTATTTTATACTTTTATACTGTTGTGCACCTATATTCAAGTTTCTGAAACTTTCTTAATGTATTTGTTAAGTATTAGGGGCTGAACTATACTGGATTTTTGGGGCTGATACAGATATTAAGGAGTAAAAAAATTCTGATATTTATATATCACCAATTAATTCTATATATAAAGAATATATACATATATACTTTTTTTTTGTGCAAAAAAAAACAAATAACAAAAAAACCACAGGCAAAGATATGTAATGAAGGCCATGATATTTTACCATTTGACAATTAACTTTATTATATAAAATAACAGTGGACTGAAACAGTAAACTACACTGGGAATTTAATCAATATAAATATATATTATATAAATATAAGTATTTATTAATAACCAAAAAACAAGTACAAATATATTAAAACTGAATTAAGAAAAAGGATCAAACATGCATTGATTAATATTGCCTAACCAATATATCAGTCGAGTTTTACTAAGTATACTTATAGTAATGGTAAAAACTTAGATCATAATAAATAGCGATCTGAAAAAAGACATGAGCTCAGATTTTAGATCCGTGAAAAAGGACAATTCATATCAAACTGTGATAAGTTTGACATGACCTAAGCAAAGTGACTCATGTTACAGAGCAGCAGTAAGATCTGAATCAAACAGTGTTACACATCCTCAACACAAACACTGCTATCTTAGTTAGCTACCGTCAGCTGTCGTCAGGTTAGCAGTATCACGGTAACGTCGCTGCTTCACACTAACGCTATTTTATCAACGGCGCTTAGTTTTAATACACACTGACAAACTAACAATTTCCCACGTTGATAAACCAACTCTGGTAACGTCTACACAACGAACTCCGCTAATAACGTAACTATTAACAATAGCAACAAGCTTCCCTGCCAGCATAGCTGCTCTGAAGCAACCGCTAACATTCAGTTAATACACCGATGCAGCTGTTAGCTCATTAGCATTAGCCCTGTTTACACGTCTGTTCACTATATTTCAGTTACCTCCCAACCAGCGACAACGCTGCTCCATAGAAGACAGCGAGCTAACAAGTTCAATACGAGTTAATATGTATGTCTTACTTATAAACTCATATCATGTGTAAACAAAAAGCATATATTACTATGTGATACAGTTACAGATGGAGTCCAACTTACCTGTACACTTCTTGTTCAGGTTCCCACAAATGTTTGATAACCAAAAGCTCCCGCGTATTCTACTGATGACACGTAATGACGCTGTACGTAATGACAAAAGTCCGTCGTCCCCTCTGATTGGTCAGATTATAGATATTGTTAGTCGGACATCAAATGATACAGCTGCGACTGACCCACCCCACTATTAATTCAAGGAACTTTCATTCTGGACAAAAAATGCAGTAATAATATTTTATTAGAAAATGTTTTACTGAAAAATCCTTCTCTGAACGACAAAATAAAAATGATATATTAAATAAATTTGATAAGATTTCAGTCACTAAACTTAGAACTATGTATATATTAAATTCCCTATAGGGGAGACCAGGGTTGGTAATCACACTTTTTACTATTGTGAGAATTGCTAATCATCAAAACATCTTTCAATAATCATTCCTACATCAAATGGAAGCTTCAGGTCTTCACTTTCACTTTTACAACGTATTGTAACAAGAAGTAGGGCCTAATTAACCATCAAATACACTTGGGGTTGGTTGTGTCTATAGTTATCAATGGGGTCTCAGTATGGCTTTTTAAGTTTGTTGATATTATTATTATGTGCTTTTATAGACCTAGTGATCTATGTTTTTTATGAGAGAAAAAAATGGTAAAAGATGCATTATTAGATTTTGTGTTGAATAATTGACATGTTATGTTACTTTGTGATCCAATGAAAATGTCCATCAGTACAGTGAAGGCTGTAAGCTTCATTTAACTGGAGGTAATATGGAGAATCTTATGTACTGTTTTAACCTTTACACACCGTTCAGGTTCAAATTTGACCCATTTTACATGTGGGAGCTGTAAAAACAGCCTATACACATTTCTTTAAGGCAGACTTTTCCCAATGTGACCTTGAATATACAAAAAATGCATCATCATTTTATTTTTGTGCAGCTGATACACATTGTTATGCAAATCTGACCTGTGTTTATTTAAAACAAATTTAAAAAATCAGCATACACGTACGTATGTACACGTCTTTCTCTTCTTCATCCTCCTCCACTTCTTTCTCTCACTCCTCCTCCTCGGTGTCGCTCGACGTCTTTGCTGTCACTCCTCCTGAAGGTCTTCCTCCTTCTCCTCACTGGACTCCTGCTCCTCAAAGCCGCCATCTGATTCCTGTTCATAAAGAAATTCATTAAACTTACCTTCATAGTTAAACTCCTATTCGTCCTCTTTGTCCTCTTCCTCCTCCACCAGTCTTATCAGCACGATCTGATTGAAGGCGATTGGAGCAGACAGATGTTCCGGGCTGCCGTAAACCTGCAGGTTCAAAAGAAAAGCATCAAAATGATCATTTTCTTGTGTGTATTTGATAGTGAGAAATGGATTTACAGTGTCAAACAGCAGCTGGATTTTAATAATTTAAAAAGTGTACCTCAGTGAAGCGGTGGGCCACTGAGCAGAGGTACGGCAGCTTCACAGTTGGTTCTTTATCACCCTGGTCCTCCTGGTTCTCCTGGTCCTCCTGGTCCTCCTGGTCCTCCTGACACTGCTGGGCTATGCTGGCTTTAGAAACCACAGCAACAACCATCATGCATTAAGTTAAAGACAAGGAGAAAAATAAGTGTGTGTGTGTGTGTTGGCACTTACAATTAAAATGGCTGGTGTCCTTCTCAGTCCTCAGCTGGGGGATGAATGGAGGCTCTTCGTCCATAAGGAACCTCCCGCAGAGACCTCTAAAAAACGGGTGAGCCTTCACCTCTCCGGCTCCTCCTGGAGAACAAGCGAGACAAACAGATGTTGTAAATCCAAACAAAAACTATTGAATGTGAAGAAACAACAAGTCTCCCATCAGCTCCCATCCTGTCTCTATCCACGTCTTCATCATTAGTGAATGTGACACTAACCTGTCCCCAGACGTCTCTTCACATTCTTCTGCAGGAGAAGGCTGATCAGGTCCTGGGCATCAGTTCCTTGGGCTGCTTCCCCCTCCGGCCAGATGATGTCATCTGAGAAAAAACAAAAAGCACATATCAGTAATCCAATAACAGAATTAAAAGTTTAGCTCCATCATAAAAAAACACTGAATGAAAAACATCTTAAAACAAGTTTAAAGTAAAAGAAACAAGAAATTCAACCACATGTTGCTAGATTTCATGAAAATAACAAAGTAGGATAATGCACATTTTGAATCATCTTTTAAAATAAAGAAAGATTCATTTAGATCTGCTAGCATGAATTAAATATAGAAGGGTCAATGATGTTTTTGTGTCCATGTGGTTTAGTCAAATTTAAATACACTCTAGGTGGATAAAATATTGAATATTTATCATTCTTTTGTAGTTACACCATTTGACATTTTCAGGAGTATTCAGTCTAACTTTTGGTAAAAAATGGAATGAAAGCGATGAACTGAAGTAAAGATTCTTACCTTCAATCACATGCTTGTAGAGGTCCTCAATGTCGTTCCCATCCAATGGAATATCACCCACCAGAAACTCAAAGAGGATCATACCTAGGGCCCACCAGTCCACAGGCTTTCCATACCCCACCTCTAGTATGGTCTCTGGGGCCATATAACAAGGAGTGCCCACTGTCTGATGGTAGGAAACACAACATGATTAGAACAACGATCCAGGTTTGAGCTCAAATAACACAGAAGAGAAAAACTAAAGACTTACCTCTTTGTCCGTGAACTCCTGTACGATCCTGCTCACCGGTGCTTTCTGAACATCTTGGGCTATGTTCAGTTGACCTATGTTGGAGAGGCCAAAATCGGTCACCTTGATGTGGCCGGTGGAAGTGATCAACATGCTACAACAGAGGAAAGCAGAAACATGTCTCATGTTAGATTACACACCAAACTCTAACTCTACATGTCAGATTGATGGGACAGATTGATGACTCACTTAGCAGGTTTCAGGTCTCTGTGAATGATCCCATAGCTGTGGAGGTATTCCAGAGCCATGGTCATCTCCACGATGTAGATCCTGGTCATCTTCAGGGAAAAGCACTCCCGTTCCTCCAGCAAGGAGGCACAATCTCCACCTAGAAGGACAGGAGACATGTTCTCAGTGTGTGTTGGGTGGGTAGCATGGACGGACTCCATAGATAATAGAGGAAAGTTAGTTTAAAGCTCATTTATCTGTTCTATCCCTGTCTAAACAAACAACCTTCTCACCTGCTACATACTCCATGACAACACGGAGGTCTTTGTTTGTCACAAATGCACAAAGCATTGAGACGATGTAGGGATTTTGTGTGTAGGAGAGGATGGCTCTCTCAGCCAACACCTGCTGAATGTCTTCCTCTGTTGTCAGTTAATGCCAGTTCTGGTTTCTCTGTGGTGCACAAGGTTTACAGATCTGCACAAGAAAGAAAAGGAAACATGAGCAGCTTCTACTAGTGAACATCAGCTCTGATTTAACAAGAAACTAAAACATTCTTCAGTATGATGTTTCTCTGTGTTTGGACTGAACTCTGTGTGGAGTCCAAACAGTCTGTTAGAATGTAAAGAAGTCTTACTCACCCAAAGCTGCCACCACTGAACCGCTTAATGGTATCAAAGTCACCCTCCTCTGGTTTTCTGGGTGGAGGGCAACACACTGAGCGGGTCTAAATCAAACACACAAAAGACACACAATCTCTGTTATAAATGACTAAATGCAATAAAGTATGCACTATAAACAAAGGGACGTGTGTGTTTCTTAAAATCAGTTTGGAAGAAAGAAACATGGTTGAAATTGAAACACCTTCTTCATGGAGGAGTTTCTCCAGTTTGTTCTCTCTGGACGGTGGTCTCACATTGCATAGAGAGCTCCACCAGCTGCCGCTGGATGAACTTCGGAGCATATGAAGCTTGGAGCAGACCGCTATCACTAAACTCTGCTACTGTGTTCATTTTCACTGAGACTGAACAAGGATGGAAGAAAGAATTTCAAATCAGGATCAATATTTCTGTTTTAAGCAGCAGTTAGAAATGAAAGAGTGTAAAAGTTACATGAGACCATTTGAAAGGAATGAGAGCAAATTTGAAGGATTAAGCATGAAACAGAGTTTTCACTATATAAATAAGATGATATTACTAAATCTGAAAATGATCAATAAAATGCAACATGTTGGGTTTAGTTAGGACAGGGTCCTTAAAAAGTCTGAACATGTTTTAAGTTTAGTTTTTGATATTCAATGTCTAAAAATGTCTTAAAATGTCTGAAATTGTAGGAGTGAAGACATTACATTTGATTTGAGAGTAATTATATTTGTTCAGTTTACATTATTTATCATTATTTTCTGATTATTTTACATAAAGAAAGAAAGAAATACTTACTGCTGCTTAACCTTTACATTAACTTGAACTATTGACCCAAAAATCAGCATTTTACCACTTGGAGACACGACTTTTGACTCTTAATACACAAGCTGACCCCAATCAACTGGTCTTAAGTGTAGTTTGTGTCCCTTCCAGTATATGAGGTCATAACCAGTAACAAATGTTACCTACTGCTGATAGAAACATCCCTGTAGCTAATGTTCATTGGACATTTCAAACAATATACATACAGTACTGTGCAAAAGTCTTAGGCCACCACTAGCTTTGTTGTTTTAGCAAAGTTTGAATCAGCATCCATATTTATTGTTCAGTTTCTTTATTAAGATACAAACAGAAAATGTGTCTGATCTTTAGCATATTGAATGGGACGATGTGATTGAAAGTTGGTTTTATACATATTAACAAGCTTCCAATGAGTTAAATAACATGTAATTGTGTAACTTGTAAATGTATTTCACTCAGTGCTTCGTGTCTTATCAATTTGTTTTCTAAAATGTAAATATGTTTTGTCTTTGCTCATGTCATTTTGTTTTATATGTAAAATGTTTGTCTCAAGCTTTGTAAAAGCATTTAACTCTTTGTAATGTTGTTTTGCACTTCCTGGCCACCGTACTGAACTGAGGGGCTGCATTAGAAGGTCAGTATAAGATCTGATTCATGCAAATCTACTCTAGTGGAGTCCCACAGGACAGGAAGTGAGCATAATAATAATAATAATAATAATAATAACAATGACTGGTGGAAACAAAGTATCTAGACTACAGTGTAAATGAGACAACAGTCAATCATTTTCTTATTACAAGTTTTATTTTTCAAAACTACAAGATAACATTTAAAATCAGACACACTGAAAAAGACAAAAGACATTAAAAATATTGCACATGTGGAAATCTTCACTGTTGTTTACACATCTCCTCTTGTTTTGGAGACTGAGGCCACAACTCCTGTCTGTCTCCACCAGCTGCTGCATCTGTAACACACAACACTTTCATAAGACAAACAGTAACTCAAGTCAAATATGAACTATGTACACTCACTAGAACAACAACCCCCAGCCTCAGTGGTTTACATCTCTCAGTGGTGGTGAGCTTCATTAACCAACACAGTTTTTTTCTTTTTCATGTGCCAGTGTTAAGAAATAGTGCTTGTAATCAAGTCACCTCCCAGTGTGGTTTAGACATCATACTTTAGTATTTCAAAGCTGTCACAAATGTACATACAATCACTGAATTCTAAGTGTCTTTTTTTTTTTTTTTACATTTTTAAAAATCTGAATTATGACTTAGTCACTGATAATTCTGATCAGGCAAAACTGTGAGTTACCACAAGCTTTTATATATTAAAGCCAGTTTTCTTGTCATATTACAAAAGATATGAATGACTACTCAGTTCAATGTGGAGTCAGTGGAAGAATAGTAAAGTGTCAGTAGAGCCATGCAGCTGTTATTAACCCCTCAGTGATTGACTAAACACAGCAGTTACCCTTCTCAGGCTGTGTGCTATCAGGAACACAGGAAACCTCTGGTAAAAAACAAACAGCTCAGTCTTTACACTGTTCACTATATCAAACTACAGTTCAAAGTGGGTCAAGCTTTAGACGTAGCTCACCTGGAATGATCCCTAGGTTGGAGTTATCAAAGAACTGTTTGGGATAGCTTCTGGACAGCAGCTCAGAGCTTCCACCTACATCGAAGAATCTGCTTTTGGGAGAGTCTTGCAGAGAGACCTTTGGAGAATCCAGCCGCTTCCTAGGAGAGTCCAGGACTTTCTTGGGAGTAACCAGAAACTTTTTGGGTGAGTTGAGGAAGTTGGAGGAGTCTGAGGTCATGGGAAGGCCCCTCTTGGTGGGAGTACAGGGTGATGGAGGCCTGTCCAGCTCCACCTTGGTCTTGGTCTTCAGCTTGATGGCTCTGCTCTTCCACTTGTCGATCTCTGCGTGCTGACTGGACACCAAGCTGTGGAGACCCAGAGCACAAGGTGTCAAGAGAAGCTCTAAATGATTCAGTTCATCACATGGACTAACAGCGCTGACTACAGGTTGATGTTTACCTCTCCAGCTCGCTTATCTTCAGTTGAAGCTGTCTGACTTCATCCTCCAGTTTGGTCTTCTCCAGGTGAACGCTGCTCTTGATCAGCAGACCTCTGGGGTTAGTCAGCCTGGCATGAAGGTCTTCACCCTGCAGGACTGGAGTCAACATCATGACACTGTTATTCACCATTCCCATCATTGAAAGACTCATCTAAAATATTTAAACCATTTGCCAGCCACCAGGTTTGAAAAGTAGCCGTAGATGTTAAATGTATTCATGAGAGCCAAACTTTATAATTTGCATCTTCTCACAAGTGTATGTAATCGTCTGAAACACACTGCTGACTTACATGAGTCCTCTCCCTGCTGCTGTGACTTCCTCAGGGTTTCCTTCAGCTTCCTCAGTGACTCTTCCTTTTCATTCAGCACTGTGGTCACCCTCTGGATCCTGAGAGGGACAAACATCTGGTAAGAAAACAGCTGGAACGCACCCACTCATATTTTTACCTGACTGAAGCAGCTGAACATGACAAAGAAACAAAACACAAAAGGTTCTTACTCTTGTTTGTGTTGATCAGATGATGAACTCAGCTCCATCTCCATTTTGAACAGTTTAGTCCGCAGTTTTTCCAGCTCAATACTGGATGGAGTTTTCTACAGGAGGAAAAGACAGAGTTTAAGCGTTTATACTAAAAACAGTGACGTGCTCTGATGTCTGTGTGGTAAAGAGCAGAAAATGAGACAAACCTCAGACTCTCTCAGTTTGCTCTTGAGGCATTGGATGGTGGTTTCATGCTCGTCAACTTGTGCGCGGCTGTCCTGCAGTTCAGTCTGCAGCAGCTGTGTGGCCTGTTTGTGGTTGGACACTCTGCTGTTGGCTTTGATCTCAGCCTCTTCCAGCTGCTCATTCTGTACACACAGAGCCTGGAAACATGTCATAGGGATTAAATGAGATCTTCTCAGAGATATAGATTATAACAATGAGGTAGATACTGAGTCAGACATACTTTAACTTTCTCCTCAGCTTGTTGGAGCTGCAGAGAGAGTTGCTGGATGTCTTTGAGCAGGGACAGCTCAGTCTTCAGTGGAGCTCCCTGCAGAGCCTGCTGCAGAGTGAAGTTCTTGCTCCTCTCCTCTGTCAACTGAGAATAAGCCTGAGCCTCCAGCTGCTTCACCTCCTCACACAGACCGTGCTGCTCATCTATGATGCTCTTTAGAGTCACACGGATACACACTCATTATTTTTCAAATAACACAACACATTTTAAGACGTCACTTTGAGCTGTGGAAAAGTTTTTAAAAATTATTATCTGACATATTATAGACTACACAATTATAAGAGGCAGTAATCGGCAGATTAATTGATAATGAAAATAATTGTTAATTTGCAGCGCGAACATACTGTTGTTATCACACACATATCTAGGATAAATATGATTTTATATGATTAATAAACTTCAAGTAAAGTAAGAAGAAAAATATCAATTTCTTTCCAAATCTGAGCTCCATCAGCATTATGGCAGTTCAATTGAATCACTTTTATCTGGCTTGTTATTGCACTGTATGGTAGTATTTATTTATTTGTATCATTTTGATATGAGACTGGGGACCATGTATCTAGACATGAAGTGAATGGTCTGGCTGGGAAACATAAACACTAGTACTGAAATATACAGTGAGCACTAGTATACTTTTGCTAAACTAAAGATTCCTCTCAAAATAACTTGATCTGGATTCACATCAAAAGTGACTCATTTCAGTCTCTTTCCAGTGTTTGAGATATCCTGCTTCCACTCACACAAAACACAAGTTTAGCAGAGATCATTACAGTACCTGCTGAGTCATCTTCCAGCGCTGGGCCACTACAGTTATGCGGTTCAGATAACAACTCAGGATGCTGTCCAGGCTGCTGAAGCTGATTGGCTGCTTGGCGCACTCTGCCTGAAACTGCTCCTTGAACTTCTCCCTCTCTTTCATCTCAGCTGACAGCTCGGTGGGGTAAGAAGCCATGTTGGCCCAGAGCTTCTCCAGAATGCTGCCTATTTTCTACAAAGTCAACAGAGGGGTCACTTAGTTTAAAGCAGATAGAAACACAGAGAGGAATAAGACACAAGCGTGTTAGTGGTCAGACTCACCTGAAGGTAGTCCTGTCTCTTCTCCAGCAGCTCAGTCACTCTGTGTTCCCAAACTTCCCACAGTGGGCTGAAATCTTCTTCTTTGATGGAGTAGCTGGGTGCCTGAGCTCTGCACAGCAGCACATCCTGCAGACGCCTCTCCTCAAACACAGCCAAGTCTTTCTTCACCAGCTCCTCAAACAGATTCCTGTAGCCCTGAGCACGCACCTGCAGGTGTTGCTGAAGAGGCAAACCACACATTCTGGTTATGATCTGATGGTCAAAATGAGATCATTATCATATTTCAAATGGAAATAAAGTATGGATATTTACACTAATATTTCCCAGAATCTGAGCAGTTTGAAGTTCCAGCTGACGGATGGTGCTGTAGGTCTTCATGGTGGGTTTAGGAAGGGAGGTTAAATCTTGAGGGTTCAGGGAGCTCTGCACTCTCAGAGCTCTGGGGTTATTCTTGGAGCAGAGGTCTCTAAAGTGCTGGAATCTATTGAAGGACTCCTGCAATGATATCAGTTCAGTAGTATCAGAGTTATATTAAAGATAATAGATGCCTCAGCTGTTCATGTATTCATATTGAGTGGTGATGTTACCTGGAGCTGCAGAGTGGACTCCTGCAGCCGTGATGATGTCGTCTCTTTGATGGATGTGAGGGTTGTGTTCGCATCACTGAGCGACTGAAATGAGAAGAGAAAAATAAAAGCTCACACACATATTAGAACACATAACTCTCTCACATCTTCCTGCCATCCATACATATAACAGTGTATATGACTCATAATTATGAGGGAATTTGGTTAGATAGCAGTCTAACTTTAAACCTGGGTTTAAAGCAACTGACAGTCACATCTGTTAGATTATGAACATATCCTGCAGCTCATTCCACCTTAAAACAACTTGAACCAGTTTGCTTTTTACCCGATAAACCAGTAAAAAAAGACAAACCTGCTGTGAGGCATCTGCTTCAGCTTTATCGAGGGTTTGCTTCTCTCTGAATGTCTTCAGTTGTTCTTCCAGCTGCTGCACCTGACAACACAGACATAGTGACAGTGTTTCAGTAAATGTATGTCTGCGTGTTTAGATAGAAAACTGGACATCGCAGCTCCTTATAGGGCTTTAAATGATTTGAACATACTTCCTGTTGAAGCCTGCCCTCTCGTTCTCCTCTCTCAGCCTGCTGCTGAACATTTATCTGCTCCTGCTCGCTCAGCTTCTCCTGGATGGCAAAGGTCTGTTGGTGGAGGAGACAATGATAATAAATGATAATATAAAATAGCTTTGAAGTAGTCTGCTTTAAGTTACCAATGACTTTATAATAGCACAAATGTACCGTGTCCATGTTGTCCTCCAGCTCTGCTCTGAGCTGCTTCTTCTCATCTCTCAGTCCCTCCAGTATCTCCTGCAGCTGATCTCTCTCCTCACTGAGAGCAGTCACTCTACTCAGCAGCTCCTTCATCTCCTCTGTGGATGTCTGACAGCTGGATTCCTTCTCAGAGAGCAGACTGTCTCTCTCTGCTTCCACACTCTGCAGTTTGTCTGTTAAAGTCCTCATCTGAGAAGAAGGAAGCAGTTATATTAATTATAAGAGTGTTTCTCCAACCTTAATCATGATTCATAACAGCTATAAATCAAAATATCCTTCTTCAACTGTATGTACTTCATGTACCTTAACATCATCATAAAATAGTAAAAGTATCCAACACAAACCTCAGTTTGTAGTGTGTCCATCCTGTCCTCCAGCTCTGCTCTGAGCTGCTTCTTCTCCTCTCTCAGTCCCTCCAGTATCTCCTGCAGCTGATCTCTCTCCTCACTGAGAGAAGTCACTCTGCTCAGCAGCTCCTTCATCTGCTCTGAGGATGTTGAACAGCTGGATTCCTTCTCAGAGAGCAGACTGTCTCTCTCTGCTTCCACACTCTGCAGTTTGTCTGTTAAAGTCCTCATCTGAGAAGGATAAAAGTTAAAAGTTAAATTAGCCTACAGCCAGAAAGGCTATTTATAACATGTGAGGTATAAAACACCAACCTGTTGGTCTAAATGACACTCCTTCTCCTGACTCAGTCTCTGCAGGTCAGAGTTCATCTGCTTCTGTTCACGCAGCTCCTCCTGGACTGACTTTAAAAGGTCTTCAGTTGTGGAAGCCTACAAATAAAATATTAACTAATGTTAGTCAAATAAACAATCATGTCATCAAGAGTAGAAAATGCATGAAAGGAGTGGATTAAAACAAAATAAATTAAACTAATCTGACAAAACTCACAAACTATTATGAACATAGCTGCCAAAATGTGCTTGATTAAAGCTAAACCCTGAGCTGGACTCCTTCACTCACCATGTCCATGCTGTGCTGCAGATCATCTTCCAGCTGTCTCTTGTGCTCAGTAACAGTCTGTAGAGATGTGTTCAGCTGTACAATCTGTTGAAGCAAAAATTGGAAAATAATTAAAAAATTTAAAATGAAAACCTCCAAATAGTTTCAGAACAATCCAAGCAGAGAGGACGTGTAAGTTTAAGTTATCAGTCAATAGAATAGCTACAACTACAGTCTACTATACAAAATAAAGACATCTTTCTGATCTAGGATGCAATGGGAGAGATAATATCAGTCATGTTTTTAAATTGAGCCCAATAAACACATGAAAATGATGTGCAATAAAGTAAAGCTGTCTAAAACAAACCTCAGTTTGTACCGTGTCCATCCTGTCCTCCAGCTCTGCTCTGAGCTGCTTCTTCTCCTCTCTCAGTCCCTCCAGTATCTCCTGCAGCTGATCTCTCTCCTCACTGAGAGAAGTCACTCTGCTCAGCAGATCCTTCATCTCCTCTGTGGATGTTGAACAGCTGGATTCCTTCTCAGAGAGCAGACTGTCTCTCTCTGCTTCCAAACGCTGCAGTTTGTCTGTTAAAGTCCTCATCTGAGAAGAAGGGAGCAGTTAGAATACATGTGAAAGTGTTTAACCTCAACTAAGGTTCATAACAGCATAGAAACAAAATGTTTTATTGGAAATATATAGACTTCATGTGCCTTAAAATAATCGTACAATTATTAAACTAGCAGTAAAAAATAAAATAGTAAAGTATCCAACACAAACCTCAGTTTGTAGTGTGTCCATGTTGTCCTCCAGCTCTGCTCTGAGCTGCTTCTTCTCATCTCTCAGTCCCTCCAGTATCTCCTGCAGCTGATCTCTCTCCTCACTGAGAGAAGTCACTCTGCTCAGCAGCTCCTTCATCTCCTCTGTGGATGTTGAACAGTTGGATTCCTTCTCAGAGAGCAGACTGTCTCTTTCTGCTTCCACACTCTGCAGTTTGTCTGTTAAAGTCCTCATCTGAGAAGAAGGAAGCAGTTATATTAATTATAAGAGTGTTTCTCCAACCTTAATCATGATTCATAACAGCTATAAATCAAAATATCCTTCTTCAACTATATGTACTTCATGTACCTTAACATCATCATAAAATAGTAAAAGTATCCAACACAAACCTCAGTTTGTAGTGTGTCCATGTTGTCCTCCAGCTCTGCTCTGAGCTGCTTCTTCTCATCTCTCAGTCCCTCCAGTATCTCCTGCAGCTGATCTCTCTCCTCACTGAGAGAAGTCACTCTGCTCAGCAGCTCCTTCATCTCCTCTGTGGATGTTGAACAGTTGGATTCCTTCTCAGAGAGCAGACTGTCTCTTTCTGCTTCCACACTCTGCAGTTTGTCTGTTAAAGTCCTCATCTGAGAAGAAGGAAGCAGTTATATTAATTATAAGAGTGTTTCTCCAACCTTAATCATGATTCATAACAGCTATAAATCAAAATATCCTTCTTCAACTATATGTACTTCATGTACCTTAACATCATCATAAAATAGTAAAAGTATCCAACACAAACCTCAGTTTGTAGTGTGTCCATCCTGTCCTCCAGCTCTGCTCTGAGCTGCTTCTTCTCCTCTCTCAGTCCCTCCAGTATCTCCTGCAGCTGATCTCTCTCCTCACTGAGAGAAGTCACTCTGCTCAGCAGCTCCTTCATCTCTTCTGAGGATGTTGAACAGCTGGATTCCTTCTCAAACAACAGAGAATCCCTCTCAGCTCGCACACTTTCAAGCTCTTCAGTTAGAGTCTTCATCTGTTTAAATGGAACAGTTTAACAGTCAGAACCTTGACGATGGAAAATTGGCACGTGAAAAACAAACAAACAAAAACAAAAAACACTTCTTCAGTAACATTTATACTTACATGTTGCTCTAAATCACATTCCTTCTGATTGAGTTCCACCAGATCAGAGTTCTTTTGTTTTTGCTCTTGGAGCTCCTCTTGGAGAGAATGTAGAAGACTTTGAGTCTCTACAGCCTGAAAACAATAAAGGAACACTTTGTTATTCCACAAGACTTTTGAAAAGTGACTAAACATCAATCTGTCCTGGATGATATGTTATGAAGAACAAACCTGTTGTAGCTGAGCTTGCTGCTCTTGACCTAATCTTTCCAGTTGGAGGTTTCTTTCACTCTCCACTCGGAGCTGCTCTTGAAGTGAATGTAGAAGGGTTTGAGTCTCTGCAGCCTAAAGATGAGGAACAAAGTTTCACATTATCTATTTATCATAAAGACACAATTTGAGCCTTTTAACTTAATGACCTGCAATGTGACAACACCAGGTGGAGCACAAACAGCCCCTCACCATCTCTATGTTACGCTGTAGTTCAGCTTCCACCTGGCTCTTCTGCTCACTGACGGTCTGTAGAGTAGCCTGGAGTTTCTCTATCTGGGTAAGAAAATAGCCACATTCAGTAATCACAGTATTTGTACATTTCAATTAGATTAGTTTTGTTTTAGCAGACTTGTCCTTTAACTTAACCTCCGTTACCTCTTGCTGAAGTTGTGTTGCTGTCTCATCTTGTGCTTGCAGTTCTGAGCTCAGCATTTCCGGCTGGTTGAAGCCAATGTGGGCTTGTACAACCTGTGATAGAACAAACATCACTTGTTTCACAGACTGATATAAACATGAAGACCAGTTATAAAGAATCTATGTTAACATACCATGTCCATCCTGTCCTCCAGCTCTGCTCTGAGCTGCTTCTTCTCCTCTCTCAGTCCCTCCAGTATCTCCTGCAGCTGATCTCTCTCCTCACTGAGAGAAGTCACTCTGCTCAGCAGCTCCTTCATCTGGTCTCTGTCAGTCTGAGGCTCAGCTGTCCTCTCATGCTGCAGACTGTCTCTGTCTGCTCTCACACTCTCAAGCTCCTCAGTCAGCCTCTGATTCTGTCAAAGTAGTGGCATATTTAAGCCCTCAGTCTAATTCTACTTTTTGTATTGAGATACATTCATTTTTACATATTTTACAAGGGCTGCAAATCAACCTTAATTCTCTTTTGTAATCATTTCCATTCTGTACAAAGAGGCCCAGTTTCCTGATGCAGCCATACACTCACATGTGTTTGCAGCTCCAGTAGTTGTCCACTCATGTCACTGGGAGTTCCATCTGAGCTGGATGTTTGTGCAGTCTCCAGCTGTTTGATCTGTGCCTTCTGCTCCTGATTCTTCTCCAGGGCTGCTCTTAGCTCCTCCTGAATCTCAATCATCTGTTTGACACAGTTATTATATTTTGGGCTGTTATAAACTGAAATGAGCACATACAGAGCAAAAAACAAACAGCAAAGGCTCAAAACAGTTGACAGAAATGAAAGGCACGTGGCTACTGACCATCTCTACATTCTCCTGCAGGTCCACCTTGAGCTGGTCTCTCTCTTCAGTGACAGATGTGACTGTAGAGAGAAGCTCTGTCTCCTCTGCTGAGCTCTGAGCATTGGCCTGAACATTGAAGATTTAATAAGTAACAATCAGAACATTGACAATGAAGTGAAAAATGTTATTAAAAAAAACAAAAGGGACATTTCACGCACATTTCTCTCTAGACCGGGTTCCTTCTCCTCATGGAGTTTCACCAGATCTGCATTCTTCTGCTTCTGCTCTTTAAGTTCTTCATGAAGAGAGTGGAGAAGACCTTGAGTCTCTGCAGCCTGAAAAGAAAAGAACATACTTTTAAACAGAGAAACTAAATAGCTGCTTTATTTTAAAGAGGATGAAACCATTGTTTGGTTAACATGAAATGTAATACATATTGCCAGATGTGTGTGACTCACCATCTCCACATTTTCCTGTAACTGCATGTTGAGCTGGTCTCTCTCTGCAGTGAGAGATGTGACAGTAGAAAGCAGCTTCTCTGTCTCATCCGCTGAGCTCTGAACACACACATTCTGCTCGGACAGGAGAGCGTCTTTCTCTGCTCGCACGCACTGAAGCTCTTCAGTCAGCTGGTTCAGCTGGAAATAACCAAACATGTAGAAGCATTCAAGAAAGCCAGCGATGACTCATTATTTCAGCATGCATGTATGTATGTAGAGCATGGCACACCTGTTCTTGGAGTTCTTTACTGATCTCTTCCTCTGTGGCTCTGGAAGCTTCACTGTCAGCAAGCTTCTCCTCCATATCCTTCACCAGCTGCAGTTTCTCCTCCAGTGATGCTCTGTGTTGCTCGCTCTCCTCCAGCTGAAATGAAAAGATGGCCTTTGTTTCATGATGGCAGCAGAGGAATGTGTTCTATTATTCAGCAGGATTGAATGAAAAATGAAAACTGTATCAACAAGTACTACTTAAATATAAATTCCACTACATTTCTCATTTTAGAGCCTGTCTAATCTTCCTGTAATGTGATATATTGTCTGATACACTGAGGTGAGTTTAATATGCCTGGATCAATGTTATTTCAAATCACACTATAATATATTAAAATAGTCATTTTATCCACATTCATCATTGTGTAAATGATCATATGGTGATGTATATTCTGTTTTCTTATATCAACTAGGGTATAATTATAATATTATAGTGTCTTTGTACCTGTGTGAGATTTTCACAGCTGGGAAAGGAAGAATATTTAAAAACCTAAAAACACAATCATCAAAAGATTCGAAATAATAGATTGGTACTTGATCAAAAAGCATCTATCTTACTTTCAAGTCAGTCTCTTTGTTGGTAGTCATGAGCTGGTTCTTCTCCTCATCAGAGTGCTCCAGGTGTGAGCGAAGTGCTTCCAGCTGTTGTGTGGCATCAGCAAACTGCTGACTCAGCTCACATTCCCTCAGTGCAGCGGCACTGAGATCTGCTTGGATTCTTAGAATCTCATCCTGAGATGTCTGCAGGCAGTCTCTGAGCTGCTGAGCCTCTTCCTGGCCTCCAGCTTGGGCTGACAGCAGGTCATCCCTCTGACTCTGAACAGCACACAGCTCCTCAGTCAGCTCACACACCTGCAGTAACAGAAATGAGTCATCCTTGTAAAATGCTTTACTTGTCCTAATTTGAAATAGTAGCTTTTATTAAATGTGATCATGCTGTTGGAGGATATCTGGGGAGGACTCGCCTGCTTCATCAGGTTGTCCACTTTATTAGGAAGAGCCTGAAGTGAAGCCAGCTCCTCCAGCTGAGCTCTGAAGGCTCCCTCTGCTTCACGAGATGCTGCCAGCTCTTTATTCAGGTTGCTCACTGTTCTCTCAAGATCCACACTATCTATCAGATCTGGAGACGGAGAACATCATTTGTCTACATTCTCCACATTCATAGGCAGACTGTGCTGATCAAGTTTGGAGCTCTGAGTATCCAAACTGTGTAACTAGTAACTTACTTTTGGGGACTTTGCCATCTAGCAGAGTGGTCAGCTTGGTGTTCTCGTCAAATGCGACGTTCAGCTCTTTCTGGAGATCAATCTGCATTTTTTGGTAGCGTGATTTCTCTGTTGCAAGTTGAGAGCGCAAGCCGTTCACCTCGGACTCCATCTTGTCGTGGTTGGCAGCCAGAGTCACCTGGAGAGGAGATTGTGACAAACACAAGCTGGTAAGACAAAGTGCGTGATATTCATGTAAACCCCCTACAGCCCTAAACCCCTTCCCCCCCAAAATCTTAAAACCTCTCATGACAAACATAGAAACACATAGCATGAAGACACCACAATGCTAGACTAAATGCTGAAGTTTTTCTGAGTAGATTCAGACTTCATAAGTGTGTGTGTGTGTGTGTAGACTCCCACTTACATTCATCTCCTCCAGAGCGATGTTCTGGCTGCGTAGGTGGGCCCACTCTTTCTTTGTGTCTCTGCTGACACCCTCGGCGTCATCCAAGGAGCGACGAAGCTTCGCCACTTCCTGTACCAAGTCCTTACCGTTCTGGAAGCAGGTCACATGACACCGTTAGTCTTCTAATGATAGAGTTCACGTGCCTAATCATTTCATTGTTTCAACTACATTCAGCTGCTCTCACCTCTCAAACCATTTCATTGCTTACCTTCAGCAAACTATATAAGCTATCATTCTATTTTAACTACAGCCTACGAGGTATTGCTCATCTGGATTCTTAGTTTAGTAGTACTGTGAGCTTTGTTTAACTCAAAGCTGTGCTCATCTAGAAACACATTTCATGGACTGGCTTTATATTGCATGAATATGATAAATAAAAAAAAAAAAAAAAAACAAAAAAAAAAAAAAAAAAAAAAACATACCATACTCTGAAGATCCTCTGCAAATTGAGTTTTCTTCGTCAGCTCCTCAGACACAGCTTCTAGTTTTTTCTTGAAAATAAATAAATTAAGAATGAAAACAGAACAACACTTCTATAAATGGTACGGTCACATTCACTTTTCCCCTCAATATCTTAACATTAACTAAAACAACATTCTGGCCAGTGATTTTCACTTTACACCTTAAAGCTCAGATCAGTGATTTGGGTACAGATCCATTTAAACTATATATTCTGCTACAGTATGTACTTTGTTGGGGTGATGAAGATGCAGTGAAGATTCAGATGAAGGACATCTTCTTTGTACTTCAACTGAACTTTAACACACAAAAAGCTCATTGATATACTTTTCAAAACTCTTCCTCAACATGTTATCTTACCTGCAGCTTTAAGCACTGGAGCTCAGAAGATTCCAAGGCCTTCTTCAAGCTGGATATTTCATTTTGCAATTCAGTCTGTGAGATCACAAACAAAATTAGTACAGTTGAAACAAATAAATAGATGACAATTAAATCTCTGTTCAAATAGTGTGGGATGAAATCAATAACATCACCTCTTGCTCTTTCCTGAAGTCCTCCTCCAGAGATTTGAACTCCTCCATCTCTCTCTTCTCCTCCAGCTCCTGTGACAGAACATTTTTCTCTTTCTCCAGGCTGTCAGTCTGCTCTATGAACATCCCCAGTTCCTGCTTCAGATAATCTCGCTCACTGAGCACCAAGTCCTGGAAACAATTTCAGAAATATAGGTGAGTTATTCCACTGAAACTGCATTGCCGACGACGTTTTTTCAATTTTTATGAGTGGGTTCATATACACACATACTAAACTCTTAACAGGCTTGCAGACCTGATGACAGAGTTATAAGCACTTCCTAGAGCTCCGTCAAAGATTACCTTCTCTGCAGCGAGAGTCTCACAAAGCCGGATGGTCTCTTCAAATTCTTTTCTCATCTGGAAAACAAGGTTCTGATGTTCAGTACAAAAAACAGCTAACACACAAACAAGCTCTATCAATAAAAAATGAATAAAGCATTCTGTTCTACCATACCTCTTTATCAGCTTCACTCTGCAGGCGAGTCTGCTCTTCCAGCTGTCTCTCCAGGTCTGCCACCCTTAACTCCAACATCTCCACATTCTCCAAGGCCTCCAGCTTCTGCTGAGCTTCTGTCTGTACATTCTCCACAGTGTCTTGTTTCTGCTGAGCTTCTGTCTGTACATTCTCCACAGTGTCTTGTTTCTGCTGAGCTTCTGTCTGTACATTCTCCACAGTGTCTTGTTTCTGCTGAGCTTCGGCTTGTAGCTGGATGTCGAGCTCTGCCGCTCTCTGTTCTGACATCTGCATTTTCTCTAAAGCCTCCTGTTTCTGCTGAGCCTCTGCTTGTAGCTGCTGCTCCAGCTCTGCCACTCTGCTGTTTAATGTTTCCACCTTTATCATGGCCTCCTCTTTCTGCTGATTTTCCATTTCTAGCTGCACCTCCAGGTTGGACACTTTACTTGAAAGCTCATGCATCCGGTCAGGAGATACAAAGTCTTTGGGACTGGAAAAAATATATAAAAACATACACATATTTAACCACGTAAAGTATGTAAGCTACACAGTGAAGTGACACACATCAGCTGCAGTGTTTAGAGCGCTATTAAGGAGTTCCTGAGGATGAAGGAGCTCACAGGGACATGTGCCAAAGATTAAGGGGCAGATAAGTTCAAATAAATGCCATAATTAGGATTTTGAAAAAATGATTTTGTATATATGTGACTAATTTCATGTGACTCTTGGTGTAATTAAAGCTTCAAAATGTCCCAAAAGTATTGATGAGTGATAAGGAATGAATGAGAAAAAAGGTTCACCTGTCTCCAAAGCTACGAGTAGTAACAGAGCTCCGACTCATCTCCATGTCATCTGAAGGCTCATCAGGAATCCCCCAGTGATCAAAGTCCTCATCATCTGTGAAAACATTTACATTTAACTAATCATCACATACATGCATGAACAGGGAAGTATAGTATTATCATTTAGAATGTGTGTATGTTTAATGTGTTTTATGGGCTCCTTACCTTCAGTCAGCTCCATCAAACAGGAGCGGTCTGCCTTCCTCTTCAGAGAGAAAGGATCTGCAAAGCTGAGATCAGATGGACCTCCTTCGCAGGCGGACGGCCGGGCGAGCCGTAGCATCTTCCCTCCCCACGTCACCCTGCGTTTGGGCATCTTAACGCAAGATGAGAGTCGTTAGGACTGTGATAATGAGGAGAAGGCTGTACTTCTACTTGAGACTAGGTTTTGTGTGTTGTAATTACCCGTTTGACAGGAACCAGGTTGGAGCTGGTGACGATCAGTTTGGTGAGGTTTCTGATTCTGTCCTCTTGTTCTCTCTGCAGCTGATCCTTCTCCTGGAGCAGCTGGGAGAGAACTTCCTTCTCTGTCGCTGTGGTCTGTGTGACTGAAGAAACCTGTGGCAGGGTAGAGATCGTAGACAGGTCGGTTAGGTAGAGCGTGCTGCTGTAATCAAACTCACACGGATAAGCTCCATTTGTTAGATAAGAAAAAAAAAAAGATGACACTTGCCTCCTGAAGGCGCCGCTTAAGGTCTACGATTTCATTGCGGTATCGTTTGAGTAGAGCGCCGTCATCAGACACCTCTGTGACATGAGGATCATTCTTCATTTTCTTTGCAGTGCTGGCAAACTGAAAGATCAACACCAAAATGTGTAAGTGATTGTATTGCATGTTGGGAGCAGGTTCAATCATAAAATATTATAAAAAAGCATTATACCATTTAGTATGTGTAATATAATGTATAACAAATGGTAGTTAAAGGTGAAATCTGCATATTCCACCAACCTGCAGAGTGCTGAGTGTCTCTTCTAGTGTGACAGGAGTGATGGTGCAGATGATGACTGTTTTAGCATTCCCACCCAATGAGTTCTGCAGGATGCGGGTTAGTTTACTGTCTCTGTAGTTTGTAAAACCCCTGTTGAAAGACAATGACATTTAGCTCATATCTGCACTTGTAAACATTGTACAGACCACTCTTTAAATCTCAGAACTAGAATGTAAAAGTCTTTTTTATGAATCATGCTGGCATTATCCCAGTGATACAAAACAAAGAGTAACTGGATAAGTTAATGCTATAACTCAGAGTAGAGATTAGAATATGTTAGCCACGGTAACACAGGTGGAAAGGTTATTACATTAAGTGCACTGCATGTCTAGTTTTTACCCACTTCTGGTTTTCATCAGTTAGTTTCTTGATCACTTGTCCGAGTGTGAACAGACTGCGATTGATGTTGCAGCCTTCCTTGAAACGTGCACCTACAACATCAAGACAGATGGATTACAGTGAAGTCAGTACACTCTGTGCTGTATGCTCAGGAAAAGGAAACTGTAACACAAGATCAGGCCTAGTATACATTTTATACTCAATCCAACCCTCCTTACCTTCAGCTCCTGTCTGGCTTGCTCTCTCAGAACCAGCAAGATCAACTAAATTCTGGTGGAAAAGGCAAAAATTGCTGGTCATTCAAAAATCGTAACCACACAAAGTAAAATGAGTAGAGAGATAGAAAGTAAACTTACCAGATGGGACACAATAATGGCTCCATCAGCATTTTCACCTGATGCTGGGTCGCTCCTCTCTCGGCTCTCCAGGATCTGAGGAAAACACCATCATGAGAAAAGTCCAGATTCTCCCACACGTTACTTTATGTTGTGCACTGCTGCTTACCATTCGGAAAATGGTGTGTGAGCGGCTGCTCCTCTGGTTCATTTTAGTCTTTCCGTAGTGACGATTCTCTGTGCAGAAAACACACATATTAAGTTAAACACTGCCGTTGACACACTGAGCACTGTTCCTGATGACCTGTAATAACCCCAGATCTTACTTTCTCCTTTACGAATCCAGGCCAGAACTTGTGCAGGAGAAGTCACCAGCTCCTCAGTCAGGTCAGCTACATAGATGTTTTTCTGCACACAGTGGAAAATGCATCTTTGTAAAGGTTTTGCTGTTCAGTGCTCCTACACTTTGGAATGATGTTCCGCAGGAGCTTAGGTCCATAATAATAATAATAATAATAATAATAATAATCCCTTAAGAAGGTGCACACTAGTGATTTATTGCACTTTGATAACATTAAGGGACATTGAAGACAGATTAAAAAACACAATGTGATGCAACCCAATGTCAAGGTGGTGTAACCATTATTTTTTCATAAAAATCTGATTACACACACACACACACACACACACACACACACACACACACACACACAGGAAAATCCACTTTTGCTAGGCAACACTATGTTTTGTAACATATTTTACATAGTTTGTCAAAACCTATTTAGAAAAAATGGTTGTTTTTAGGATATGTCCTCCTCAATATTTACAAAATACTTTAGAAATACTTCATTTGATGATTAAAAATGAAGTAAGTATTTGAGTACACTTAAATACACTGTAGGTGGATACAATATTTAATATTTATCTTTCTTTTGTGGTTACACCATTTGACATTCAGTTTTACTTTTGGTAAAAAAAAAATGATGCAAATATCATTTTAAATGATATAAAACCAACAAAAACACTAAATGTACATTTTAACAAACCTGATGCTGCTTTTAAAACTAGTTTTTCCAACCCTTATTTGTCACTGACCCATATCCTGTCAGTAGTCCCTCGTATTGATCAAGCTCCAGAAACACTGAATCAAACATGTTCATTTACACGTAATGCCACTTATCTCATTATAAAGGTAATAGTAGGTTAGGATAACTAATAAGGTTGCCACTAAAATCAGTTTCTGCATTCTCAGCTGACAAAATCTTATTACAGATCTAAATTCTGGTTTTTAGTTTTAGTCATGCTTAAAAATAGCCATCTGTAAGGATTCCTTGATATAAAGATTTAATTATGTATTAACATTCAATAAAACACAATTAAACCCACCCTTACTAAATGGCCTACTTACATTGATAGTCTCTCGGACTTCAAGGGGTTTTCTCTTCCAGCTGTCAACAAGCAGATCAGTCACAGTCTCGTTGTAGATTTCCATGTAAGACACCCGGAGAAGGAACTCCTTATTTGGACGCTGCAGACAAATGAGAAGCCGTTAGTTACAATAAGCAGTAATTACACAACAAACTGCACTATGGTTCATACATATGACACAACTCTTACACTTTTAATGGTTTGGAAGACGTCTTCAACAGCTAGAGGTATCACTCCTGGAATATGGTCACTCCCCATCATGGTGAAAGTCTTTCCAGAGGACGTCTGCCCGTAAGCAAATATGGTTCCTGTGGATCAAACACAGGATAGATGTTTACAGCACACAGCTACAGTGAGTGGACTGGAACAAGATGGGTTTCATTTATTCAGTTTCCATTACATACCATTGTATCCCTCCACTGTTGAAACAACCAAAGGCTTTGCAATGTCCTGGTACAGCTGACTGGTTGTTTCCTCAGCAATGAACACTCTGTCTGTGGAACAAAACAGAGGAAAGTAAGTGTACAGTACATTTTGCTACTTTGTTTAAACACAACATAGCATAAAAGAACCATAACACACACACACAACCATATGTGGCAAAACCTACCAAAACTAAAGCTTTTGGTCGAGTTCCCATCATCAATCTGATGAATTGATTTCTCATCAGCTTTCCAAAACAGCTGGACAGGCTTAGTATCCTCCAATGCAGCACTTTCCTCCCTGTAACGAGAACACAAGTTCAAGATATGTGTACAAAAACATGAACGGACAAGAGACTTAAGTTTAACGCTGACTTGTTTTTTGCAATCATCAGCTAACACAAAATGTTACATTTGAAGGGGGAAATCTAGCATTCAGCCCATACATTGATTATGTATGTCAATAACATCATTTTAGGGTCTTAATTCATAAAAGTGATATGATAACAGCAGCAATTAGGCCATATCTTATTATTACAGACTAAATTGTTAATTTTGTGACCTATAGGCACACGCAATTTGTAGAGACAAACTGAGACAGTAGTTATTTGTGAATACAAGACAATAAGAATAATGAACTCATATGTATTTTTCTTCTAGAATACCAAACAGTAAGTTAGAGCTTTAAAAAAAACATGAAACAATGACAGGTCATCTATTAAAGGCACAATGAATTTCCTGTCTGTGATACAATATTTATGAATATCTCTCATACAGTGGATGAGACAGTCAGATCGAGGTGTAACATTAGAGTTATTTATCTGCTATTTAAAAGATGTACATGTTGTGAAACTGAAGGCGGTAACTTACATGAACTTATTAGTGTATGGGACCTTACAGAAAAAATAGAATAATAATAGTGTAGTAAAACAGTCACATACATGTTCAATACTCATATAACCATTTAGAATACAGCTGGAACTTTGTTTTGTATCTGCGCCACTGGAAGTTTATGAAGGACATTTTCCTATCCTATCCTATCTTTCTAGCAAAGTTAACGGTTAGCATTTTAGCATTAGCTAGCTACTAACTTCTACCGGTCGCACAACTCACCTCTCAATGAGCGGACGGACTCGAACACAGACTTTAACAGCGGACTCTTCAGTCATTTTGTCGTTCTGGTAGTCACGCACATAAAAAATCCCACGCAAACTAGAAATACATTTTCCATAAACGACAATAAAGTAGATATGAGCTGTCAACTGACTCGGGCGCACTGTAAGCGACTCCCTAATATTTAGAATGTCTTTGTAAGACACTCTACTAATGTTCAAATCCTGACACTTTGTTTTGATTGGTCAACGTCATGGGGTGGAAGGATCCATCTGCGACTAGGGGTTAAAAACGGAGAGGTTACGCTTTTGATACGATTACGTGTAACTAAATATATTTTAACAAATGTTTTATCGTCCGCGTATGAAATAATAGCCCCTGTAACACGATTTAGTTAGGTTACAGTTTACTATTACATTGTAGAATTTAAAAATCAAATATAGCCGCGCCCGACTCGTGACGAAATCAACGCGACTGTTTTAGTGACGCGTTTAAACAGCGCGTGGGACAGTATGGAAAACACATGAGAGGAATAGTCCACATTCGTAGTTCAGTAGAAGTGTTTAGAGTAGGAAAAAAAGGGGATTAATTCATATTTAGTGTTAATATTTTCCGAATGCAGGTTAGCTGAGAGGAATATCATCTGAGTATGGACACGTCTCTGTTTCTGGTCAACAGGTAGGCTTTATTGTTGTGCTTGTTTGCATCTTGTTCCGTTTTAAATAGGCTTTTCAGATTAAACTCTCTTAACTTTAAATTCTTATCTTTAAATACACACAATTACGCCCATAAGAAAGTAAGAGGCACAGCATTCTTTAATGATGAGTGATTTAAGTGATTGAATAGTCTACCCAAAGCTTTAAGAGATGTGAGCTCTGTCAATACTTTTAAACCACAGCTAAAAACATATAATTATATATTTGATTTTATATTTAATTAGGCTTTTAGATAATGTCTTTTTAACTTATTTTTACTGAATGTCTAATTTGACTAACTTGTTTTTATTCTGTTTTATATGCTGTTCTATTATTGTATTTTTATCTGTAAAACACTTTGAGCTACATGCTTTGTATGCTAAAGGTGCTCTATAAATAAAGTGTATTATTATTGTTGTTGTTGTTGTTGTTATTAATACTGAGAACTAGTTTTCTTGGAATTATGAGATTCTGTCTGCTGAAGTATATCAGAAAACATCGTTTTTCATTAAAATAAGAAATGGGCAATTTAATTCTGCTTCATTTTAATGTGTTATATAGGTAGAGTCTTATTGTTTTCACAGCCTGAACATATTCCACATAAAAACATACTGCCACACCTCAAACATATTGATATAAACAGGTCATCACTTTCTGACCTCTGATTGTAGTCACTGTCACTGTCTGCTAAAACACACTTTAACCCACCAACCCAGTTAGGAGTGTGGTATAGTTAGTATCAGATCACTAGAATGTAATGTCATGGTAACACACACTCCTGATCTGTGATTGTCTGAGGAGCCTCTAACATGAATCACATCCTATAATCACAGGTATCTTGGAGATGAGGAAGATGGCAGCGTCTCTAAGGAGTCTCGGTCTCAGGCGTTGCTGGCTAAACTGCAGCAGAAGGCGAAAGAGAAGCAGAAACAGAGTGTGACAGAAGAACTGAGACAACACACAGAGAGTCTACGTGTCAAAAAGAAAAGAAAAGCTGACGAGGACAACGATCAAGAGAAACAACAACACAAAAAAAAGAAATTGGACATTTTGGACACTGACAACCATGATGAGCCTGTCCAGGAGAAAAAGAAGAAGAAGAAGAAAGAAAGAAATGAGAAACAGAAGAAGAAGGATCAGTCAGGTGTGTGCTGCATTAATGATTATTGCCATTATTATCAATTCAATTGCCAATTGTGTTTACAAGAGTGAGACTTTTTTTGGCCACATGGGGCAGCAGAGCAAGCAGTCTCCAATAAAAGAAACTTGTATAAAAAGAAAAAAAGCTCCATTATGGACCTGCTGGAAACCAGGTTGAACCAAAACAGTAAAGTTGTTGGCCGCAAAACCAAAACCATGAGCTGAAAGAGATTAGAAAGCTCTGTAGAGATGAGAGGAAGTGCAGAGTTTATTACAACTAGCAACATCTTTAAAGACAAAAATATAGATTAGTGCAGCTTTAATTCAACTTATTGCATATTACCTTGTCTCTTTCCTTTTGATTATGAATGAAACCAATACACTCACAATCCTCTCTAATCTTCCCTGTTATCTGTGTGAGCGAGGCTAAGCTTATTACATATAAATATACATTATATGCATAAACATGTTTGGCTTTTTAAAAATGTTTTACGTATGCTTTAGCACCGGGATGTCAAACATGCGGATCCGGCCCGCCGAGGAGTCCAATCCTTCCTTTCTGTCTTCTTTTTCTTCCTTCCTTTTATCTGTCCTTTCTTCCTTCCTTCTATCTGTCCTTTCTTCCTTGCTTCTTTCCTGTCTTCTTTTTCTTCCTTCCTTCTATCTGTACTTTCTTTCTTCCTTTTTTCATGTCTTCTTTTTCTTCCTTCCTTCCTGCCTTCCATCCATCTTTTTAATGATCCGGCCCACATGAGATTAAATTGGGCCCTTGAATGAAAATGAGTTTGACACCCATGCTTTAGCAGATACAAACTTCTTTAATATAATTCAAAGAGGCAATCAGTGATGATATTCTAACAAGATAAATCTCACATGATCAGTTAATTAAGGCCACTAAATGACAGCAGGCACTTTAAAGGAAATCTTTGTCTACTGTGTTTGTTTGGATTTCAGATGATGAAGGTGAAGATCTTACACACACTCCTGTGACTGCAGGAGATGGACAAGAAGACACAGGAGCAGAAGACAAAGCACAGACAGGAAATGACAAACCAGAAGAAACCACAGAGAAGACTCCTGCTCCCACTGGCTTCACTGTTCTGGGAGGATTTGAGAACAAACCCATCCAGAAGGTTTAGTGATGTGTTTATTCATAGCACTAAAAGAGAAGGTCAGAGGTCACCAGTATCAACAGAGTGTAAGTGTGTATGTGTGTGTGTTGTTGTGTTCACAGGTACACAGAGTGCTGCCTCAGTGGTTGGCTCAGCCTGATGTCATCCACAGAGACATCAAAAGCAACCTGGTCCCAGTCTGTGATGTCACAGGCCTGTGTGCCCCGCTGCTCAAGAAACTACAGCAGCATGGAATCCAGCACGTCTTTC